>NC_080181.1:29482849-29695349 GCF_950295315.1 Erinaceus europaeus
AATCTGTTTATTATTTGTGGGGGGAGAAATAAGAGAACTGCTTATCTATGGCATATGGTAATGCTAGGGATTGAACCTGGGATCTCTGGCATATAAGTCTGGTGCACTACTAGTAATGCTATTTTCCCTGGCCATATAGTTCTTCTATGTCTCTTAATCAATTAGAAACTATTTTCATTTTTTTAAATTTAATTTTCATTTTTCAAAAAAAAATACTGCATAAAATTATTTTGCCTACCTAAATTTCTGATTCTTGTGTATTTCCCCAGGGAGCTAAAAATGTTTTGTTCTGAGTAAGTGCTTCCAACTAGTGACTAACTAGAACTGGCAAGGGCAAGCCTCTTCCATTCTGATATTTCACTTTATCCTTCTATTCCACTCGCCTCCACAAACTATCATCTAGAATGGAAATGTGGTGGGCAGATCTGGGCTTCACATCCTCCTGTCAAAAATATAAAAAATTGCTTTGAAATCATCTCCATTACACAAAGCTACTGGATTGGGATCCAAGAGGCATCAGTTTAATTTTTGAGATTACATGTGGTGCCAGGAAGAGCATCACACCACTGCTACACTACTCTCATAATTACTGATTTGTTGTTGTTGTTGTTGTTTAAAGACTGAAAAGGCCATAAATGAAGGCACCTGCTCTCTATTACTGTTCATAGGGGTCCCATCTCACCTTTGACCTGTTTCCTGGGAGATTTCCCAGATATATATATTCCTAGACATAATCCTGGCTAGTGATACATTTGTGGTTAATATTATAGCCAATTATCAATACAATTTTGTTAGTCTAGGATCAAATGGACAATCTCTAAGTTGGTTTGTTCAAGCTCTTCTTCCTTAAGGCTCTTTAGCACATGAATGAGTTTAGATTTAGATAAGTCTGCTAGAACTGAACTGTACTTTCCTCTAAATTCTATCCAATATGTATTTTCTTTTCTCTCAATGTGCTTCAAGAAGCCATGGGAATAGTGTGGCATGTACTTTCTAACTATTTGCTCCCAAATGGGATATTCAGTTCTTTTAGGAAATAGCATTCTCTTGAGTCTCAGTTCTATTACAGTACAACTCAATTCTACTATAGTAGTCACTTCTTTGCCACAATTTTACTTTCCATGGTTTCAATTGCCCAAAGTCAGATGTGGTCCAGAAATATTACAAACAACAATCTGGGCAGCCAGAGAGGTGGCCCAGCAGTAGAGTGCATGACTTGCATGCATGAGGTCCTGAGTTCAATCCCTGGCATTGCATATGCCAGAGTGATGGTCTGGCTTTCTCTCTCTTCCAATATGTAAGTATTTGGAAAAAAAAAAAAAAAAGAAAATTTGGGGGAAAGTTGATAGTCAACACAACTCTTACTAAGAGTGTAGTTTGTTATAATCTGATTTATTACTATTGTTAATATGGTACCTAATTTCTAAGTTGAAACTGATTACAGGCGTTTATAGGAGATGCAGCATATATCAGGCTCAGTACTGTAGGCAGCTGTAGGAATCCAGTAAGGGTCTTGGAAAGCCTGCAAGTGGTAACTGCTGTGTTTGCTCAGGTTTAGCATTTAAGAGGCGCCATCATGTGGCAATAGTTAGTCATAGCAGAAAGAAGTACAGCAATAGGGCAGAGTTCTTATGGGGAAAAAAAAGTTCAATATTCTATCCTATAAACATTCTGATTCTCTCAGGATGAGAAGAAGGAATTAGGTACAAATTACTCCTTTAACAATATGATCATCAAAATGTACAGGTTTTACTTTATCTTTCCACTGTTTATACAGTTTCTTATACTTTTTTTTTCCACCACCACCAGGGTTATCTCTGGGGTTTGGTGAATCCACTGCTCCCTGTGACCATATTTTCTTTTTCTTTTTTTTTTTTAATTGGACAGAATAGAGAGGGAGAAAGAAAGATAGACACTAGGAGACCTGCTTCACCTCTCGTGAAGTGTCCTCCGTGCAGGTGGAAAGTGGGGCTCAGATCCTTATCCTTGCACATGGTGGGAACATGTGCCGCCACTGTCCCCCAATACTTCACTATCTTCATACTGTCCTTACTTAACCGGTGAGGCATATATGAAGAAATGGTGCTATAAACTTCATTTTTTCTGACAGGGTTCGTAAGGAAGAACTCAGATGACTATTCTTGGGTACCCAAGGAGTAAAGGTGAAATCATTTTTCCTTCTGAAATCAAGATTTTTTGATCATTTATTTTCAGTCGAGGCTTCTACCCTAGTGAAACTGAAAAGCTTTCTTCTAATGAAAATTTTCTTCTTATAAATTCTAGCTCAGCAATACTTTTAATATCCAGGACTCACACATTCCACTCTGTAGAATATATATATATTGGAGATGAAACCCTGCTATGACTTAAATGTTTATAAGTAATGAGAGTGTAGATCTTGTCCCTGTTTTAACTTGGTAAATGGGTAGTGCCATCTGCTTTGGAAGTAAATAAAACAGAAGAAATAGTCCAGGGGAAAAATGAGTTGTATTATGGTATCTCAAAGTATAGATTTCCAGCAGGCAAGTAGAGATGATCTATTTCATATTTAGGCATCATCAAAACACGTGTTACAGCTGAGTCCCGTACTATGAATGAGATGACGTAGGGAGAATATACAAGTCAGAATAGAAAGTCAAAACTAAAGTTTTGGAGTCAATAAAGGACACAGAAAAGGGGTCATATCCCTTTGTGAGCCCCCATAGGACCTTGCACTCAACTCAGATCAATAATGGTAGAGAATGTACCATCCTCTGAAGGGAGGCTGGACAACATATTCTATGCTACACCTGAGGAAGATGGGCCAACATTGGGGCAGCTTGGAATGTTCCTACTCATGATCACAGAATGTGAGCTCAGATCTATAGGGATGCTGAGGTCACACAGGCTCCTAAGCTCAATATGGGGTTTACAGATCACATCAACTTGATGGGGTCTACAGTCAACAATATTTATACCCCTTCCCCATATTAGGGAGCTACTTTCTTCCCTGATCCAGCTTTCTGGTCCTTTTTCCAGCCATGACATCATCTCCCCATATAATAACTTGGATCTACCTGCATATCAGATTTCTGGCTCACGGGAAAAAAAGAAAAAGGAAAAAAAAAAACTAGTATAGCAACAGGCCTTTTGGAATATAACTAAAATATGCCTACTAGCTATCTACAAAATGGAGGACCCCCCCAACTCTTCATCTGCACTATTCCAGCCTTTAGGTCCATGATTGTTCAACAATTTGTTTGGTTTTGTATGCTAACTCTCTTTTCAACCACCAAGTTCCAGCTGATAGCATGATGCCAAACAGACTTCTCTGGACAGACAACCCCACCAATGTGTCCTGGTGCTCCGCTTCCCTTGAGCCCTTCCCCACTAGGGAAAGAGAGAGACAGGCTGGGAGTATGGATCGACCTGTCAACACCCATGTTCAGCAGGGAAGCAATTACAGAAGCCAGACCTTCCACCTTCTGCAACCCACAATGACCTTGAGTCCATACTCCCAGAGGGTTAAAGAATAAGAAAGCTACCAGGGGAAGGGATGGGATATGGAGATCTGTTGGTGGGAATTGTGTGGAATTGTACCCCTCTTATCCTATGGTTTAGTTAATTTTTTTTTATAAATAAAAAATTAAAAAGAAAAGAGAAAAAGGAAAAAGAAAAGGGGTCATAAAAGGCCAAAAGAAAAGCAGGTGAGTGGTACCACGGGTGCTAATGGAAGAAAGCTTCTAGATAAAAGGAATAGTTCAAACATACACTAAATCTGGATATCAGTGGTGGTACACTGGGTAAAGGGCACCTCTTACCATGCTTAAGTACCCAGGATCAAGGCCCCTGTCTCCACCGGCAGGGGTGAAGCTTCATAAGTGGCGGAGCAGTGTTACAGGTGTCTTTCATTCTCCTTCTCTCTCTTTTTTTTAAATATTTATTTTATTTATTTATTCCCTTTTTTTGCTCTTGTTTCATTGTTGTGGTTATTATTGTTGTTGTCGTTGTTGGATAGGACAGAGAGAAATGGAGAGAGGAGGGGAAGACAGACAGGAGGAGAGAAAGACAGACACCTGCAGACCTGCTTCACCGCCTGTGAAGCGACTCCCCTGCAGGTGGGGAGCCGGGGTTCGAACCGGGATCCTTATGCCGGTCCTTGTGCTTTGTGCCACCTGCGCTTAACCCGCTGCGCTACAGCCCGACTCCCTCTCCTTCTCTTTTTTTTCCCTTCTTAATTTCTCTGTCTCTTTCATAAAAAGAAAAGAAGGCCACTTAGAGCAAAGGATTTGTTGTGCAGGCACTGAGTCCTAGCAACAACCCTGGTGACAAAAAATGTCACATTATAGAAAAACAAAATGAAATTATAAGCCTGAATGTTTAATATTAATGGACTGTAATTTCCTGGTTTTGTGCCTGCTCCTCTGTTCAGTGCAGTTCTGGGAACTGTGTTGTATTCTTTTTTTAAAAAAACATCTTTTATTACCTTTATTTATTATTGGATAGAAACAGAGAGAAATCACAAGGGGAGACAGAGAGTCACCTGCAGCCCTGCTTTGCCACTCATGAAGCTTTCTCTCTACAGGTGGGGACCAGGGCTTTGAACCTGGGTCCTTGCACACTGTAACATGTGCACTCATCCAGGTGCACCACCACCAGCCCCCAGAACTGTGTTGTCTTAATGCATGGCTTGCTTCAAAGAGAAATTAAAGAGACAAATCCCAACTACCACAAGCCCTTGGCTCCCTTTTCTGTGGGAGCAGATATCTTGTCACTTACCTGGATCATCACTTTTGAGGCCTGCATCTGGAAAATCCTCACATGGTTGGGGGATCTGTTCAGGATCTTTTGCTGGGATATCTGTCGGCCGTATTGCTAGTGACTTAGTCTGTTTTTCAATAAAGGATTCCATTCCAGACATGGATAAGACTTCTGTCTCCTGAAGAAAGAGTCAGTGGCACAGTCACATAAAGAATGCAGAAAGCAGGAGAGCACCTGCAGCACATCAGGCTTTCCCCATTCCTGCCCTGTAAGAGTATGATGAGTGTAGAACCCAACCACCTCTGTAAACATCTTAAATTAAAAAAAAAAGTTAACCCAAGTTGCAAGGAAAATAAACAGTGCTGATGGATTCTCACTTATGACAGGTACTTCTAAGTCATTCACACTTTTCCAGGAACTGGCTTTTCTTTTCTCTTTCTCTCTGCCAAACTCTGGCTTATGGCAGTTCCGGGAACTGAACAATGGAGCCCAGAGCCTCAGCCATGGAAAGTCTATATAAACACTACGTTATTTCCTTGGCCCAAGACTTCCTTCTAATTCTGTTATCCATTAGCCCAAACCAATGACACTTGACAAGCCAATCTGCCAACCCAGACTGGCAGAGATTATGAAACACTCAGAGAGACTTCTTTAAGAATAAAAAGTAGAGCTACAGATGTTGGCTAAATCTTTTAGGAAGGCACTGAGTTCTTTCTGATTCTGGATAATGTCTCCACTGCCTATACCTTCAGAGGCAATATCCCAGCTACCGATCCTGAGAGAACTTCTTACCACATTGCTCTCTTGAAAACAGTAGAGAATCTTCGCATGTGCTTCAGTCATACTCAATGATGGGGCAATTTTACTTGATGAGAACCTCAGTCTGGACCTAATACAGAAGCAAAGAAAGGATACAAAATGTAACTCATGGTCTTGATTCTCAGACAAAGGGCTCAAAAGTACTAATCCCTTAAAACAAAACTACCCATACATATTTTGGGAGCTTTCTATGGTCAGTGGCCAGCTAGGCATTTCTAATATATAGTACAACTTTTGTGGCAGGCAATGTCTACATTGCATTTGTGATGGGGGGGTGAGGGGGGCTCTTGCAATGACAACTACAAATCAGCCTCTCACAGCTACATCCTCATAGCTATAGACTCAAGGGTTTTGAAAATTAAATAGACAAATGGCAGAGTCAAAAGTTTCTCTATTGTTAGTGGGACACTTCTTGTACATACATTTATTCTCTTAATGTTCCAAATAAAACCAATTGCTTATCACTGGGAAAAGATTATGAGTGCTAGGATCAATGTCTGGCAGCTGGGAGATAGCTCACCCAATAGGGTACATGACTTACTGTACATGAAGCCCTCAATTATAATTCCAGCGCCACATGGGCTCATCATGGCTCTGGGTGAAGCTCCATGGGAGGGGGAGTAGTGCTGTGTTCTGTCAATCCTCGTCTGTTTCTCTCTCCTTTTTTTCTCTCTCCTGTTTCTCTGAAACTAATACAATAAAATAGGCCCAGGACCAGTGGAACTGTGCATGTACAAGGTCCAGCAACAGAGGGCTAAGGCGACGGCTCAACCTGCTAGAGGACCAATTTGCTGCCTGGGGCCCCAGAGAATGATAGGCCATTCACTGGTACCACTTTATGCCAGAGATGAGTAGTGGTCTGGTGCCTTCTCTCTTCCTTTCCCTCCTTTCTTGTAATGAATGAACTGTAGAAATATATATGGACTGGGAGTCGGGTGGTAGCACAGTGGGTTAAGTGGTGGTGCAAAGCGCAAGGACCCCGGTTTGTGCCCCCGGCTCTCCACCTGGAGGGGAGTCGCTTCACAGATGGTGAAGCAGGTCTGCAGGTATCTGTCATTCTCTCCCCCTCTCTGTCTTCCCCTCCTCTCTCCATTTCTCTCTGTCCTATCCAACAACAATGACATCAACAACAATAATAACTACAATAGCAATAACAACAACAACAAAAAAAAACAAGGGCAACAAAAGGGTATAAATAGATATTTAAAATTTTTAAAAAAAAGAAAAAAGAAATATATATGGGGTAAGAACTATGAGTCTGCTATTGCTGGTCCATGAAACATGAGTACAAAGACAGAAATTGTAAATCAGACAGGTACAGATACCCCTTACTCCTTCTTGCCCTCTGGTCTTCTTGGGGCATACATTCTCTCTCATTTCACAATGGCCCAGAAACAGATGAAGTTTCTGGTAAGGGTGGTGCCTTCCCTCCCACATATTGGCTTTCTATGCTGCTAGGGAACATCTGGGGAGTAGCAACAACCAGTTACGAAAATAGATCTGCAGGTGTCCATTCTGGCTTTTTCCTGTTTACTGCTAGCACACGCAATTCCTGAGCTAAGACTTCCAGAAATCATGGCAAACTGAAATCAATCACAAGCCTTCACTCCAAACAGGGAAGAACCATGTCAATTTTCCAAGAAAACAGAAAATGAGAACATCCATATTTTGGAATTTTCCTTCTTATGAAAATTCCCTCGGTCATTCTGGGCTCTGGTTCCCAGTGCATTTATCTGGGCTGTCTAGAAAGATGCTCAGGCTCCACTAGGTGGAATATTGGGCTTGGGGGGTCTATCTCTAAATACACTCTGGTGTGTATGCCATGCCTCCTCTCTTCTAGAGCTTGAAAGTGAAGATGGATTTTGGCTGAGGGCTGGGATCCATCTGAGAGTTTGGGAGGGTCCCTATGTGATAGAAGTATTTCTCACTTGCTAGTCTTCTTGCTTTCTGTCTGTGATTTTTCTGTTTCAGTTTCACTCAGCTCCTCCGTAGGGCTCTGGGGCTCAGAGCGAGGAAATGCTGTCTTCAAAGTGTCCACGATAGCACTCACCACCATCTGCAGAGGTTATCGGTACAGAGTCAGACAGAAACCATTCAACAAGTAATTGTTTGGCAAGTAACTAGGATGTGTAGACAGCTAGGCCAGATAGTAATGTCTGATCCTTCAGGACAGTCAGATACTAGCCAATGATCTAGTGACACTGTCTGTCATTATTCTATATTCCCCTTAAAACCTCCTTTCTTACCATTATGACAACAATGGCATGGGGAGAAACGCCAGGATAAATATGTGGGGAAATGAGACTCTGGGAGGTCTGTAAGCGGGTGAAATACTCTTTCATCATACATTTCTTTCTTTTTATATAAAAGAGTGGTTTTTATTTTCCTAATGGTAAGTAAAGAGAAAATAATACAAAGGGAAATATACAGAGAAAATAACTCGTGAAGGTGGTAATAAAAAATAAAAATTATAGTCTATAATTCATATAAACATGCTCGAGTAACTTACACAGGCTTCTTAAATATAGAAAGGAAACCAAAAAATTGCTCAGGTCAAAATTAAGGAGTCTTGAGTTAATATAAACTTCTCTCTACAAAAAGACCAAATAAAGCAATCCCCATGGAAGAATAAGAACTATCTCAATTTCTCAGAATGAAGTAGTGTCATAAAGATATTTCCTAAGAAGGAGAATGTACAAATGAACATCTAAAGCAGTAAAGAAGTGGAAGGAAACATTTGCTTCTCCTCTGGTGCTTTTTGCTAATTAACATTGCTGATCCAAAGCAGAAGCCAACAGCCGGTGCTGTTTTAAGTCATTTTTGTGTGAACCCTTTCAAAGGGACACAATCAGCACACTCAAGACAAGGCTGAAATGACTCAGTATGTTTAGAAACGGCTAGGTGGTAACAAACTATACAAAGAACTATGTTACTTGCATACAGGATGGAATCAGTGTAGATAATGTAGTTTGGAAAATATAAGTTGCTCTCTAGTCTCCTAATCTCTCTAGTCTGTGGGCAGGGATCTTTTATTTTTCATTTATTTATAGGGAGAAATTGGAAGGAAGGGGGAGGTAGAGAGAAACTTGTAGCACTGCTTCACTGCTGATATACTCTGCCCCCACCCCCCCCTGCCCATAGTTGGGGACCAGGGGCTTGAATCTGGATCCTTGAACATGGTAATATGTGCCATTTGTGCCATCACTAAGCCCCAAGGGGAAGGTTTTTTTATTTTATTTTTATTTTTTATCTATCTCATTCTACAAATGGGATAGAACATGACTCTAAACAGATAAAGACAAAACAGATACTGAAACAAATCACTACTGAGCAGACCTGCCTTGACTTCTGGGAATTCTATCTAGTTAATCTATGATCAGTTGGCAGGGTTTTTTTTTTTCCTAATAGTAGTGAATATCTTCTCACTTGTATCACAGAAAATAGAGCTCTGTAACTTTATTCCATGAAATACACATTAGAAGAGGGAAGTAATTTTTCTGCCATTTAAGTGTCTTCTAACTTTTCAGAACATGTCAACTCTTGGCTAAAACACAAACCTGATGTTTTTGTCCAGAAGGTCCTAAAACCAGTTTGTAGTCACTGTTTACAGGCACCAATATGCTAACACAAATGGCTCCAAAGGTTCTCAGATACCCACTTGAAGACAGTGTAACTCATTCCCACACTATTCCCCAGGAAAGAGTCACTATACCAATCTAAACCCAATTTAACTCCGTCTTGAGGCTCTTCTCTATGTGATCTACACAGGGAACAGCTTTAGCGCACCCCCCCACCCCAAGACCTATGTATGAAGGTACAAATCTTTCCTTAAATTCTCCCACTAGAATGACATTATCGTGATGTCCTCAAGAGATCTGTGCATGCTTATAGTGTCAGGGCATTATTTCCTCAGAGTTGGCCATAATAATTCAGCAACTTACATGGCAATAATGGTCTCTGTGCGGGCTCTACCCACCATCACCACCCTTGTTTTTCAAGCATTTCCTGCATTTTTATGGAAAAAAAAAATAATAATGCTGTACCTTGTCTATTCTGGAGACCATGAATGGCTTCTTGACAAAGGCAATGCGAGCATCTGTGTTCAGAGCGAGGAACTCCTGCATCTCCTCACTATTAGCAATCTCAGGAATGGCACAGAGTTGCTGCGAAAGACAGAAGACATCTTGGTTTCAAAGAAAAATTCTAGTTCCTAGATCATTCCACTTTGGCTTGGTTATTTGGTGACCTGAGTGATGGCAGAGTCAAAGCATACAGATACTGACCTTTAGGAATGATTCCAAGAGACTCTTGCGGGCTTCCACTCTATCACTATCCATGTTTCCAAATGGAAGATCTGGAAAGAGTTTTTTAGGACCCTTCACATCTTAAAAAGAAAAAAAAAAAGTTTATATGATTACTACTCAAGGGAGTTACCTCATATTAAAATGGTCATATATGCAATGAATTCAGAACTGGTGAATGCATTTCCATGGAATATTTTTAAATTATTTTTTTTTCCAGAGTTCTCAATATACCCACTAAATAACTTAAACTCATACCAAATATTAAAGTGTAAGAGACCTTACACCATTGTGGTTGTAAATGAGTGCTCTTAAGTACTACTATCCAAATTTAAGTTTTGGTTCCAATTCTTACTATATAATAACCTTGGAATAAGTTGCTTAATCTTTGTGTCTTTCCTGTAAAATGGGAATAATGAGATAATAATAACACCTATCTCTTAAACTTAAGAGAATTAAATGAGTCAGCAAATATACATTACTTACTAGAGAATCTGGTATATATTTTTAAGCCTGACTTGGTATTAACTATTGCTATAAGAGAGAAAATGTATAATGAAAACCTACAATTTACGCCCAAACTTCTAAAATGTTCATTTGAGTGATTATTAGCACTAGCTATAAAACAGAGTATCTGCTTAGGTTTGAAATGTTTTTTTAAGAGTAAATTTTTATTATATATCCTTACTGTTACCCTATCTTGGTGGTGTCTTAACAGCACATTCCAAAAGAAAAAGAAAATCTAGCTGTTAAAAGAAAAGGTGGGGGGTCGGGCAGTAGTGCAGCTGGTTAAGTGCAGGTGGCGCAAAGAGCAAGGACCAGCTTAAGGATCCCGGTTTGAGCCCCCGGCTCCCCACCTACAGGGGAGCCGCTTCACAGGCAGTGAAGCAGGTCTGCAGGTGTCTATCTTTCTCTCCCCGTCTCTGTCTTCCCCTCCTCTCTCCATTTCTCTCTGTCCTATTCAACAACGAATGACATCATCAACAACAATAACCACAAGGCTACAAGAGCAACAAAGGGAGGGGGGAAAAAGGTGGAGGGGACTGAGCAGTGGCACAGTCAGCAGAGTTTACACATTATAATGTGCAAGGATCCAGGTTCAAGATGCCACTCCCCACCTGCAGAGGAGGAAGCTTCACAAGTGGTGAAGCAGGTCTGCAGATGTCTTTCTCGCTCCCTCTCGACCTCCCACCTTCTCAATTTCTCTCTGTCCTAAAAAAAATAAATAAATAAAGAAGAAAAAAAAATGGCCGCTGGGAGCAATGGATTTTTTGTGTTGGCACTGAGCCCCAGTGATAACCCCGGTGGCAATAAAAAGATAAAAATAAAAAGGAAAGGTGTAAAGGTTTTCTGGATATGTAAAAGTTTCTCTCTTAAACAAACTAGATATAATCACAAACAAAGCACACAGCAACACAAGAGTACTACTGAAAGAATGTAGCCAGTGCTGTCCAGTTCTAAAACCTCAAACTCCTGAAAGCATACCAGGGGAGCAAAAGACCTTTTGATTCTGTTTCCCTCCTCTACTTCTCCTCACAATCAGACAGGCCTCAGAACAGGGTGGCTAAATACATGAAAAAACAAGTAAGCAGTGTGGGACTGGGGCAACTTCGGACTTTTGATGAACTTTCGGAGATCTGATTTTTCTTCAAGACGGGTCTGCAGGTTCAAGAACTCGCGGTAGCGGCGATTTACAGTGTGGTAGGCCAACTGCTGCACGCCACTGCTATTCTCACTGTCGAGTGCGGTCTCATACTGTGGAAAGAACACATTGATTTAGGAATCAGTTCCAAAGCTCACAGTCTAGAAGAAGTGTAGAGACACAGGGAGGGAGATGCCCCCTTTCTGCTCCTCAAACTATGATCTCTGAGTATTACACTACGTGACAATGAAAATATCAAATTTCCAAAGTGCCTGATTTTAGGTATAAGATGCATTTCCCAACACAGGTAGTCCAGAAACTGAACAATGATTTTGACTGCTCTAAACAATTTCTTCCTTCTTGAAGTCCTCTTCTGCATATACCTCCTTTACTTACAAGGAGGGTGGTATCACTATTTTTTTCAAAACTCAAGAGTAGAAAACAAAACAGAACAGGAACAAAAATGACACCAGCTCTTCTCCCCCTAAGTTATAGAGGGGAATATTTTAAGGGGATAAACATTTTGTCATTGTACTCATCTAGTGACCTTATTACTTTGGAGGCACAAGGGGAGAATAATCCAAAACATCCAATGTACAAAAACCATTTGTTTGCATGGGGGGTATTACAAGGACATGGATGTGTTTTATTATCTTGCTTTGGGAAGACTGTTCCTCTTAGAATTGAACTGATTTCTTTTTTTTTTTTCCCCTAAGTACTAAGTATGAGATTAAAAGTCATGTGAATATTGGAGACACTGTAAAAGACGACTTGCTCTATTCATTTGTCTGGAGGACTAGTATATGAGAAAGGATAATCTTCACTATATGCTTTCACCACAGTGAGCACTCCAGATAGCAGGAAAGTTACAACTTACAAGGGGGAAGATTTGGGGGCAAAGGAGTTAAGACATAATGAAATGCTATTGAAGAACCATATATGTGTTCCTTCCAGAAGAAGCAAGATTTGTTGTGGTTCAAGGATTTATATTATAGCAAGTGATAGAAGAAAATGATTTCCTTAATGATAGGGCTTGGGCTTGAGGCTGGTATTCTAAAGTCTGCCAGAGCCAAGAAGAAGTATTTATGATAATTGACTTGTGCAAAGTGGTCCTTCAAGCTGGTAGGTCAGAAGGAAAGTTCTGGGTGAGAGACAGAGTTGGAATTCAGGCTACAGATCTCAAATTTGGAACACCTAGGAGTTATGATGTTTTCTGTGGAATAACTGTTGTTTAAAGAACACTAGTCAATACTGATACGTTCACATCTACTACATAACTATTTTACATAACTATATTTTACTATCAGAAAGTGTAATAAACAATTTCAGATCATCACTATAATATGCCCCCATGAACGTTCAAAATCCAATCTCAAATTATACAAACTTAGCTATAATATCTTGTCACCTTTGTTCTCCAAATGTTTACTTGGGGGTGAGTAGCAAGTGTCAACATTCAGCAACAATAAGTAAATAGTGGGTGAAAGACTATGAACTTAAAAATTTTATCCATCAACTTTAATTGTACTGCTAGTGAAAAGAATGTATGTTCGGTGTTGGACTATGTCATAAATAGAAAATAAAAGGTGCAGAAATCAACACTGTTTTTCTTTTTCTTTTTCCTTGTAAAGACAGAGACAGACAGGCAGAGAAGTGAGAGTGAAGAAATACCACCAAAGCTTCCTCTGATGCAGTGGAGGCTGGGCAGAAACCTGGTTTATGCACTATCCAAGTGAGCAATTTGCTGGCCCCATAAATTTTTATTTTTTTTTAATTTCTTTATTGGGGGATTAATGGTTTACAGCCAGAAGTTAATTCTTAGATGCAAGAAAGATGCCAATCCTATGAACAGGAGAACAACAAAATAAAAATCCAAACAAATGGTTGCCATGTTTTATCAATCCTTCCAAATTAAACTGAGTGTTCTGTGACCAAACTTTTGTACTTTTAAAACTTGTCTACAGGGGCCGGGCGGTGGCACACCTGGTTGAGCTCACACACTACAGTGCACAAGGACCCAGATTCAAGCTCCTGGTCCCTACCTGCAAGGGGAAGCTTCAAGAGTGGTGAAGCAGGGCTGCAGGTGTCTCTGTCTCTCCCTTTCTACCTCTCCCCCCTCTCAATTTCTCTCTGCCTCTATCCAATAATAGATAAAAATATTTAAAAAATAATAAAATAAAACTTGTCTACGTTACAATGGGTACATATATGTGTATGCATATGCATGCTTCTGATTATTACCATTCAGCTCTACTTGAAAATGTTGGGATCTTTCCAAATATTAGCTCTATGCTACAACTGTGCTAATCAGATCAGGAAAGTTCTCGCTCTCATGGATAGGATAGCCTGGGAGAGTACAGTACTTAGACTGTGTGGGTAGTTTTTTTGGATTTAGGATGAGAAAGTAAAACCCAATGTATAAATATCTGTCTAGAAATATTTTCTAAACTTGTTTTCTTGTTCTTTTTTTTTTTCTTTTTCAGACACTACTATTATTTACATTTTGTTTTAGGGAGGCCAGTTATCTACACACACACACACACACACACACACACACACACATACCTCAGAATGTACTAAGTTCCAAATTCTCAGCAATGGAGGAGGTGCATTTATCAGATGGTTGAATGGTTGGTGTTGCTTCCAACAGCTCCCTATTAATTGGTTCTAGGACAGGCTGCCTGCACAGTTTTGTTTGTTTGTTTGTTTTCTGAATTCAAAGTTATTTCTGGGGCTTGGTGTCCATACTACAAATCCACTTCTCCCAGCAGACATTCCACCGCCCCCCCTTTTTTTCTTTTACTGAGTAGGAGAGACACCTTATCACTGCCTCTTAACTCATGATACGTCCCCCCTCATCCCTGCAGGTGGGAACTGGGAGGCTTGAACTCAGGTCCTTGAGTATGATAACGAGTGGGTTTAACGGGGTGTGCCACTGCCAGGGCCCTGAGAGTTGTATTTAAAAAGATGTATGTAGTGCTGGAATCCATCACATTCTTATCAGAATCTGTATATTTATAAAATAGCTCCAGTGATTTTGAAATACAGCCAGATTTGGAAGGCACTGAAAAATAAAACCCTCGGCTTTTTCAGGGCCCTGAGATTCTAGGATTGCTTATGTGGTTAATGGATGCAACTATTCTCTTTATAGATAAGCTGCAGACCAGTCACATAGAGATTGAGATGCCGGACCAGGCAGTGGCACACCTGGTTAAGCACATATATTACAGTGTGCAAGGATCCAGGCCCCCACATGCAGGGAGAATGCTTCAGGAGTGATGAAGGAGGGCTGCAGGTGTCTTTCTGTCTCTCTCCCTGACACCTCCTCCCCTCTCAATTTCTTTCTGTCTCTATCCAATAATACATAAATTAAAAAGAGACTGACATGCCTGTTGAACAGAAAAAAAAAAAAAAACCTATGAGTAAGTTCTCTCCTTAAAAGCACTAGTTCATCAACACTGTTCTTTAAACCATCTTCAGCCCAGAGAGTTCTAATCCTGTTACCTTCACTGTGTAGAGGGTGTAGGGGTGGAACCCAGTGCCACTATGTTCTCGAGCAGTGATAGTGCCAGTAATACGAAGGTTTTGGATCACAACTGGGCCATCTGGACTGCTTAAAGGCTCAAAGCTGAAGGTGGCAGAATTGAGAGGACCAGGTGGAGGGCCAGGTGGATCAGGTAGAGAGGAGGAAAGCAGAACTTGTGACAGACTAGGATCTAGGGAGCTGACACTATCAGTGAGATCTTTCTCTAAGGATGAGGGTCGTGCTGGACAAGTTGTTTCTGGACTTGGCAGGAAAGCTGGAAGAGAGGTAACATCCTCTTGTTCTATTTCCGTGTCTGTGGTGTCAATCTGAATCTCTGGGCAGGGAAGCAGCATGGAGTCCAGCAAGTTCGTTTCTGTCTCTATTCTTGGTGCCTCCTCGACTTCTGTTCCTCTGATCCCCTCAGATCTCTCACTGTACTTAGACTCGGTCTGAGAACTTTCTAGGGCACACAGGGCATCCTGAACCTTTTCTGAGAGGAAGCTGCCTGGGGTCATGAGCATGATGGTTTCTTTGCTCAGTTCTGATAGTGGAGATTCCAGTTCTGTATCTTCACATAAGAACAAGGGGCCTCTGGAAGCTGGCTGTAGGAAGTGAGCTGAGCTGTTTTCTACTTTTCTTTCTTCAGAAACCCTTCCTGAATCTCCCTCGATAGTCTCATGGTTTCCTTCAACCACTAGGGAGGGGCGTGAAGGCCCTTCGGGGTCACTGTAATGTAGAAGGACGGGGGCGGCTGCCACTGCTGAGGAAGGGGCTCTTGCTTCTGGTGGGCTGCGGCCCTCGCCAGACAGCGGCAGAGAAGCTGGCTCTGAGCGCTGTTCCGGGGCAGTGGTGGGGCAGAGTGGCTTAGCCACGACTGCTGCATGACCCCTATTCTTGGAAAATATGGCCACGAGTATAAGGTGGATCCAGTCGGGATCTGACAGCTTGTTGATCAGCGGTAGGATGACATTGCAGGTAATGAGTTCCACCACTACATGGCGTCCTGTCCGTGTCTCCAAGTGGGGCTTTGGCACCAGACCGTGAAGCAGCACATCGACAATGGCACGTGTATAGCTGACTTCAGTACTGGGGCTTTGCATGGCGGGGTGTGGGCTGGTGATCTGGCAGTAAGCTTCCCAGAGCTTGGCAGGGTTCGAGACACCACTGTGCTTCTCTGCCATGGCCTCCTTGGCCTGGATGTAGCTCTGCAAGTGGCAGCCGCAGAGCGTCAGCACCTTCTGGGTGAGCCCGGCTCTGTCCACCTTACCCATCCTCCTGCGGAGCTCCTGCGTCAGGCCGCGCATGGCCGCCTCCATCTCCTCCTCGAAGGCCGGCTCCTGGCTCACTGAGCGGTACCAAGAAGACACAAAGTCCCGAATAACCATCTGGATGGTGCGGTTGATCTCCTGCTCCAGCTGTCTTTCCGCCTCCGGGTTCGGGGGACAGTGGGCCACGGGGATGAAGCGTTCCAGGTGCAGCCGGCCCTTAGTCCCCACAATGGCGCCGGTGCCCAGCCATCCTCCCAGCACCATCAGCGACGCGGACAGAAGGCACAGGAGCCACACGTTGACCAGGAAGTGAAGGATCAGGAGCCACCCCAGCACGACCCCGGCCACCACCAGCTTCCGGTTATTCAGCTGGCTCAGGAGGCCACAGCTCGACGCCCCCGGCGTCTCCGAGGAGGTCGCCGTCTCTGCCTTCATGGCGCCCAAGTCAGACCTCCCGTCCCCTCCGTCCACTTTATTTCCGAGGTAGGGGACGGGGCATGGACTGTGCCCCGGATATGAGGGAAATCCGAGGTGCCCTCCAGGGCCCTGCAAGTTCTACGAGTGTTGCAGAACGACCCCGGCGGCTCCGCGTCGCCCCGAAGCTGCTCTCAAAGCTGCCGAGCGGCCTCCATCCCGCCCGCGTCCAGAGCCACTTCGCTGCCTCTGAAGGGCTGTGCCGGCCTTGCGGAGGGGATTCCCCCCTCATCCAACACTTACAGACGCCGGCGATCGGGCGCGGCAGGACCCGGCCACACAGCGCCGGGGGGGGGGGGCAGACGAAGCGGGATGCGCGGTGAAACAGGAGTTTCTCCCCCGCACGCCCGCCCGCCTGGGAGAAACCCTCAGCCTGGCCGAGGCGGCCGCTGCCCCTCAGCAGCCCAGCTTGTCAGGGCTGCCGGCCCCGGCCGGCCGCCGGCGACAGCTTCCGGGTCGACGTGCGCGGAGCGAGGCATTCTGGGAAAGCGGTCGCATATCCAGTGATGCGGCGTTGCCCGGCGTCCCCTGGTGGTGAGCAGCGGCTGCGGCAGCACCAATCCACCGGGTCTCCGGTTTTTGGGTAAACGCAGTGCGCATGCTCACCAATGTTAGCCCTTCGGGGACCCACATTCCCAGCTCTAATTATTTGTAGTAAATAGAGTTTGCAGCGTAGCCTTTACTGCTTAAACAGGCCCCCAGAAATCTAGTTTGTTTTAATCCTACGTGGGCATGTTTCCCAGGACCTGATACCTTTAAATATCTACCTCATTTCCCACAGGGGCCCGCTGCCACCTTTAATCCACAGTATATTGGGCATTGTCTCTCAGGAATTGCAGATTACAAGGTATAAAGCGATGTCGAGATTGATTTAAATTTCATACCCTGCACGGCAAAATCATATTTGTGATTTGGGGTCATCGACTGGTGGCATTGTACAAGCAGCTGAATCTTTTGCACATCTGCTTTATTCAGCCACTGTGGTGGTGGTGTGGAGGAATAGAAGCCCTGGGGTTTATTTGGAGAACGAATGTTGAGGTCGAGAGTGGGTTTCTCGTCATGTTAGTCAGTACCAACATAGCAAATGCAGAATCCTTTAGGGGTTCAGGGGAAGGAAAGCCGACGAGCGGGTGTAACAGTTGAGGGAGGGTGGCAGCTCCATAAAGAAAGTAGCCTTTATGTTAAATCCTCAAGAGTGATTGTTTCTTTCAATCATCTTCCATCTCTTCCTCTCCCCTCCCCAAATATATATATATATATATATATATATATATATATATATATATATATATATATATGTAGAATGTCAAGGAACAGCTGTGTTTTCAGATAATCCTCTAATGCGTTTATTTTGAAGCATACCTCCTGGTGTTTGGTTTTAGTGAATTTCGCCTTCGTTGTGAACACGGGCAGGGTTACTTACAGGAAGACAGGGCATCTGTCACCAGCACCGACCATGGCTAAGAGCGTGTCAGCTTCCTTCCCCATGTTGTTCCCTTGGAGATCTGTATACACTGCAGCCCTCTTGGTCATGTTGATACCGAATGTCTATCATTTGGCCAGAGCGACTCCTGGTTGCTCAGCATTCTCTGTGAACTCAGGCACCCTTTAATGATTATAGCATTAATTGCCTATTATTATTATTATTATTATTATTATTATTATCATTATCAGCAGCAGCAGCATCACCATCACTTTTTCTTTAGATTTGATTTGACAGGACAGAAAGAAATGGAGAGGGGAGAGATAGGGAGGGAGAGAAAAAGAAAGGCACCTGCAGCACTGTTTCACTACTCATGAAGGCTTCCCTCCTTGCAGGTGAGAGACCAGGGGCTTGAACTCAGGTCTTTGCACATGGTAACATGTGTGTTCAGTTGGGTATGCCACCACCTGTCCCCTATTATCAATTTTTTAAAGGTTTTTAAATTTTTTTAAATCTTTAGTTATTGGATAGAGATAGCCTGAAACTATGGGGAAGAGAGAGAGACAGAGAGACACCTGCAACACAACTTCAGCACTTGTGAGCTCTCCCCCTGCAGTGGGGACTGGGGGCTTGAACTCGGGTCCTTGTGCATTGTAACAGGTGTGCTCAAACAGGTTGCTACCACTCCCATCTCTATTATAAATTTTTAACATTGGGTTTTAGAGATGCAATTGCACACCTCTTCTAAATATCTGTTACCAGGAACTTCCAGGTAAACTCCAACCCAAAACTGTTCCAAACTGTTCCAAAACTGTTGGATTTTATCCTCTTCTTTCTGTTTATACTATTGGGTCAGTGATTTTTTTAGAGTATAAACAAGACCATAATTTTGCTGTGGAATGTAGTTCACATCAACCTATAACTTTTAAAAAAAAATTAATTGTTTTTATTGCCACTAGAGTTGCTGCTTGGGCTCAGTACCTTTGCAATGAATCCACTATTTCCAGTGGCAGTTTTTTCTTTTTCTTTCTTCTTCTTTTTTTTTTTTTGTTTATTTAACTTGATAGGACAGGAAATTGAGAGGGAACAAGAGATAGTTAAGGAGAGAGAAAAGAATACACCTATAGCACTGCTTTACCACTCATAAAGCTTCCTCCCTGTAGATGGGAGCTGGGGTCTTGAATTCAAGCCCTCAACCAATTGCACCACAGCCACCCCTGAACCTATGATTTAGGATCATCATGCCCAGGAATATGACTGGACACATCCTTGAGGAATGACTGCTGGCCAATGTTTTTAGGACACAGTTGACCTCACTGCTATTTTCATTCCCACAGAAATGGGTCTTAAGTTGTGAATGACTAGTGAATATTGCTTCATATATATATATATGTGTGTGTATATATATATATTTTCCTCCAGGGTTATTGCTGGGGCTCAGTGGCTGCACCATGAATCCACTGCTCCTGGACATCATTTTTGCCCCCTTTTGTTGCCCTTGTTGCTGTAGCCTTGTTGTGGTCATTACTGTTGTTGTTGGTGTCATTCATTGTTGATTAGGACAGAGAGAAATGGAGAGAGGAGGTGAAGACAGGGGGAGAGAAAGATAGACACCTGCAGACCTGCTTCACCACTTGTGAAGCAACTCTCCTGCAAGTGGGGAGCTGGAGGCTCGAATTGGGATCCTTCTGCTGGTCCTTGCGCTTTGCGTCATGTGCACTTAACCCGCTGCGCTACCGCCCGACCCCCATGAATATTGCTTCTTTCCCGTCTTTTTTTACCCACCAAAATGAACACTCTGCTCTTCTAGGGGTGGCAGTTATAAGCACAGAGTGGTGCTCTGGACACATAGGCACCCGCCAAATGGCTGAGGACAAAGCTGGAGGAGTGAATGAGGGAGGGACAAGTGACGGTTTTGAAGATCTCAGTTCAGAGAGAAAGTTTACCAGGCAATGTAACCTGGAACTGTCTAGGGCAGGGAGAAGCTGCCCTTGTGAGTGGGCATTCTGCCACCTGACCAGATGGTCTGGAGCACGGAGGTAGCCAGGGGTGTCCACTTGATTCTGAAGTGGACTTGATGAAGCAGGACTCTCAGATGAACCTGCCAGGGCACTTTTCACCTTGAGCAATGTGAGCTCCATCCTGGGGTCTGGGGGAGGCCTCAGTCTCCAAACAGATTCATCACGGGGCAGGGGGTGTCTGATGCTGCTGCTGCTGAGGGTGCCTCTCTGTGGTGGTAGGGGGCTGACAGCCAGATCACAACTCAAACCAGGAGCTTCCTACTCTCCTGTTTATGGTTCCTCCAAAAATTGCAAACATACTGCAGGATATCCGGGGATAATAAGAGAGAAGAGCCGTTGTAATTGGCCTCCAGGGGCCTCGCAGTCTCATTAAGGAAAGACGCACATAGTGAGAGGTATGTAATTAAACATTCATGTATAATCCAGCATCTTGTAACAGAACAGTTGTAGTAAACAGAAGAACAGAGGTACAGTAATGTGGGGACACACACAAAAAGGGATGGTCAGCTGGGGGAATGGGGGTGGGGTGTGCCCAGAAAGCCTTCCCAGGGAGTTAACTCCTCAGGTTGGGAAGTGAAAAGGAAGTCAGGTGCATAAAGGGAAGGCAGGGCAGAGAGAGCAGGGGAAGGAGAGAGGGGAGGTCTTGTAGGGGCTTTGAGACACAGGCTGGAACAGTGAGAGCAAAGGGGACCTCAGCAAGAGACTTAGTTCCCTCTCCCAGATTGTCTGAGTACATGCCCTCTGATACTATCCCTCTCTCATCTTGGCACATAAACTGTGGCATTCCTATCACCTAGGTTATTGACTTTACTATTTTGCCTTGCTTGTGTTTTAAAAAAATAAAAGCATCTCTAAGATGGATAGTGGCAACTGCGCACTACTCCTGTGTTTAAAGAAAAAAAAAAAGTATTCTAGACGAATATATCATGACTCCCCATCTATCTAATGTGCATAGGTTTTCCCCCCTTATTTTATAAGGATAGTACCAAGCAGTTGCTACCGTTCACTGGTCATTGTGTTTTCAGATTAAAACATGCTGACACAGATAGCTGTGGCTTAACTGTCACCTGTGATTTTAAGAAAATGGGTCAAACTTTTTGAATATGTTTTTTTCTCTCATTTTTCCATCTTCTAAATACTGTTGCTATGAATACACAGGTGGGGGGGAGAGAGAGAGACAGAAAGAGACAGAGAGAGATAGCATAAATGTTATGCAAACAGGCTCATGCTTGAGACTCCAAAGTCCTAGGTTCAGTCCCCGCACCACCATAAGACAGAGCTGAGCAGTGCTCTGAGTAAAAAAGAAGAAAAGAAGAAAGGAGGGAAAATGGCTTAAATCCCCTTTCATTTGTGTGTGTGTGTTTATACCCTTCCTTTCTTCTTACCTTTATTTTTGCTCATTTCTTAAAATTTATTTTAATGAGTGATAGATATGTTTTTGAAAGGGATATATTTATATACATATATCCCTCTCAGAAACATAACAAATAAACAAACAGAAGTCCAGGAGACTCACTAAGGAAACGGGGTGAGGGTATTTGACCTGAAAAGAGAGACAGATTGGAAGCCATTGCTGTGAGAAATAGAAGGCAGGGAGCACCCAGTAAAGCATATGTGTTACAATGCTCAAGGACCCAGGTTTAAGCCCTCAGCCCCCACCTTCAGGAGAAAAGCCTCATGTGTGGTGAAGCAGTGCTGCAGGTGTGTGTGTGTGTCCTTCTCTATCCTTCCTTTCCCTCTTGATTTCTCTATGTCTTTATTAAATAATAAAGAAAGAGAGAGAAGGGAGTCAGGCTGTAGCGCAGCGGGTTAAGCTCAGGTGGCGCAAAGCACAAGGACCGGCATAAGGATCCCGGTTCGAACCCTGGCTCCCCACCTGCAGGGGAGTCGCTTCACAGGCGGTGAAGCAGGTCTGCAGGTGTCTATCTTTCTCTCCTCCTGTCTGTCTTCCCCTCCTCTCTCCATTTCTCTCTGACCTATCCAACAACGACAACAACAATAATAACTACAACAATAAAACAACAAGGGCAACAAAAGGGAATAAATAAATAAAATAAATATTAAAAAAAAAAGAGAAGGGAAAGGGAGGGGAGGGGAGGGAAGGGAAGGGAAGGGAAGGGAAGGAAAAAGAAGATAGAAAGAGGAGTTGATAATGAAGGTTGTGTGAAAGAATAAACAGAGGCCTAGACTAGGTCAGGTGTCCTGAGTTTTCACTGGTTCTTGTACTTATCACTGAGCCCTTTCCCCTGTAAGCTGTGTGCTGTCCTCCGTGTCAGGGACCAGACAGCAGGAGCTTGGCTGGTGCAGCTTGACCTGTCAAGGTAGATGAAGTGAAGGGGTCGGGCCTTGGCATCCTGAGAATAGAGCTCTCAAAGTTGCACTTCGCTCTGTCTAGGTGGCTGGGGAAGGAAAGGAAGCTAAGACTGTGAACTGGGAGAGAGTAGGTGAGTGAGAACAAATGCTTTGGTAACGGCTATTCTGTTGGAGCTGATGGTAGTTTCCCAGTGCTGCTCTGCCAAGTCCTAGACTCAGTGGTGTACAGGAATACAGATGTGTTATCTTACTATCCTGGGAGCCAGAAGTCAAGGTTATCTGGCAGGGTTGCTTCTTCAGGGGGCTGTAAGGGAATGCCCGTGTTCTTGACCTTTCCATATTCCAGAGGCTCTGTATCCTCTTTCATGTGACCTACATTATAGCAACCTCTGCTCCTGCTGTCACCCCTTCCTCTCCCCTCCTTACCCTCCTGCCTGCCTCTCATAAAACTCCCTGTGATTCCACTGAGTTTTCCCAGGCAATGCAGGGCAATCTTTCCATCTCAAACTGCATAGCATATTAAGGCAACGGAGGCAGAGGTCAAGGGACTGAGACATCTTGAGGGGGAGGGTCATTATTACTCAGTGTGTCTAGAGATAAAACGTGTGTGTGTGGGGGGGGTGAAGTTCGAATGTGACCAAGTAAGGTGCTTCTTTCTTTTCTTTTCCTTCCTTCCTTCCTTCCTTCTTTGCCTCCCTCTCTCTTTCTTTCATTTTTGACCATTTAAAATTTTTATTTTAATGAAAGATTCAGAGAGAGAGAGATTGAGAGGCCAGAGCATTGCTTAGCTCTGGCTTATGGTGGTGCTGAGGGTTGAACCTGGGGCATGAAAGTCTTTTGCAGAAACACTATGCTGTCTTCCCAGACCTCTCCTTCCCTCTCCCCTCTCCTCT
This sequence comes from Erinaceus europaeus, assembly GCF_950295315.1. NCBI lineage: Eukaryota > Metazoa > Chordata > Mammalia > Eulipotyphla > Erinaceidae > Erinaceus > Erinaceus europaeus. The sequence continues at coordinate 29,506,270 of NC_080181.1, forward strand.
CTGTCCTCTCTTCTCTCCATCTACTTCTCCCTTTTCCAATTCCCTTCCCTTCTTTCTTCTTCTTTTTTTTTTTCCTTCTCTTTTTCTTTCTTTGCTGTTGTTGGGGATTTTTAACCTAGGCTATTTTTTCTTTCCAGATAGAAAGAGACAGAAAAAAGGAACGCAGGAAAGACACCACAGCACTGATGCTTCTCCCAGGCACCCTCCCGGTGAGTTGCCTTGTTGGTCCAGTAGTAAGTTTCCGAGGCAAGATTAAAAAAGGATGGGAAGTTACAAGGGTTGGGGTCTTGGTATAAAAACTCTTGATACATGAGAGGGGTGACCAGGAAGATGATAAATGATGTAACAAGAAGAGTAGAATATGGTTATAAAAAACTTAAAGGAGAAAACTTTGGGTGAGGTGGAAAATGATTCAGGTGAGAGAAGCCCAGAAGAGATAAGAGTGTTACCCAGAGCATTCCAGCACCAGCTTCAGATGCAGAGAATCAGTAGCCTGCAGAGGGCAGCAGGGAGTTAAGACAATTTAAGAGGAAGCCACATTTCATTCCTTACAGCTATTCACATCTCTACCCATCCATTCATCCGTCAGGCACTGGCAGTTCAGAGACAGAGTTTATAAAGTTGCTCTATTAAAGAGTTCACAATCTAGGACAAGAGACAGATGCTGACACAAAATGTAAGAAGCACTACAGAGAATTCTGTTGTAATATGGGGATGAAGGGAATTAGGAAAAGTTTCACAGATGAGGTGACATTTGAGTGGACTTTGAGGGATGAGTTAAATCTTCCACGAAGAAAAGAGCAACAGATCAATGTCAAGGAAAATGCAAGAAATGCAGAGTAAGTGCCTGCAATTAGTTTGCTGGAACTATTATAACAAAATGCCACAGACTGAGAGGCTTAAACAACAGAAACTTATTTTACTTATTATTTTAGTGTTGATGGGTTTGGCTTCTCCTGGAACCCTCTGTTGATTTGCCAGTGACTACTTCTTCTCTTTCCTTCCTTCCATCCTTCCTTCCTTTCTTCCTTCCTTTCTTTTTTTTAAATGCTTTTAAAAAATTAATTAATTATTGGATAAAGACGGACAGAAATTGAGAGGAGAGGGGGATATAGAGAGGGAGAGAGACAGAGAGACATCTGCAGCCCTGCTTCACCACTCATAAAGCCTTCCCCCTGCAGATGGGGACCAGGGGCTTGAACCTGGGTCCTTGTATACTGCAGTGTGTGTGCTTAACCAGGTGTGCCACCACCTGGCCCCTCTTTTTTTTTTTTAAGATTTTATTTATTGATTCATGAGAAGTGATAGGAGAGAGAGAAAGAACCAGACATCACTCTGGTACATGTGCTGCTGGGGACTGAACTTAGGACCTCACACTTGAGAGTCCTATGTCCCATCCACTGCACCACCTCTCAGACCACCTTCTCTTTCCTTTCTTCTTCTCTTTTCTCCTTTTTCTTCTTCTTCTTCTTTTTTTTTTTTTTGAGAAGCTGAAGTCTCTCACATGTTCAAGTTTACTACTTGTAGGCCAACTTATTCATTGAGGTGGGGGAGACCTTCCTCTGGTATCATGGTATCTCCCATGTGGTGCTGATACTTGAACCTGATTCATGAATATGTACCCTGCCCAGTGAGTTGTCTCTTTGGCACCAGAGGGCATCTTCTTGCTGGGTTTTCATGTGGCTTTTCCCTTGTACATTCACCTTCTGGTGTCTCTGTCCTTATAAGCCATGAATCATGTAGGATCAGGACATATACATATAATCTCACTGAACCCTAATCACTTTTATAAAGGCCCCTTTAATCAGACTTCTCCGGACAAATAGGACCAATCATATGTAAGTATATATGCACACATTGTAATATATTATGTAGATTTCTTAAGAAGTTTTAGTTCCTGGGGGTTGGGTGGTAGCATGGTGGGTTAAGCACACATGGGACAAAGCACAGGACCAGTGTAAGAATCCCAGTTCGAGCCACCTGCAGGGGGTCGCTTTACCAGCAGTGAGGCAGGTCTGCTGGTGTCTGTCTTTCTCTCCCCCTCTCTGTCTTCCCCTCCTCTCTTGGTTTCTCTCTGTCCTATCCAGCAGCAACAATAACAGCGGCAACAAGGGCAACAGTATGGAAAAAAATGGCCTCCAGGAGCAATGGATTCATAGTGTAGGCACTGAGCCCCAGCAATAACCCTGGAAGAAAAAAAAAGTTTTAGCTCCTGACAGTGAGACTGAACAGTCCTAGGTACGTCAGTGTTCAAACTGATCACTAGGGAATAACAATGGTAAGATTCAGTCTGAGTCATGGCTGGGTGTCCCTCACAGTTTATGTTATGTAGTTCTTGTGAAAGACATGTCACTTAGGGCTAGGTGTTGGCACACCTAGTTGAGTGCACATGTTAAAGGCACAAGGACTGTGGTTCAAGCCCCTGGTCCTCACCTGCAGGGGTAAGCTTTATAAGTGGTGAAGCAGGGCTGCAGGTGTCTTTCCCTAGTTCCTCTTCCACTCTTGATTTGTCTAAATTACATATACATATACATATACATATGCATATGCATATGCATATACATATATAAATGCATGTCACTTGTATCTCTCACACTGATTGAGCAGGGCTTACATACCATAATTGTGACTGGAAACTAACCAGATTAGAATGTACTAATACATTTTAATTTCATTTAGTGATGGTCAGTTTTTGGTCCATATTTCTGTTAGCCTTGAAAACTGTGAGACTCCTTTGTAGCCTTGCTAGCTATAACATTGAATCTACAATCCTAACATAGTAAGCCATCTCAGTGAATCTGACTTGATTCAATTTAAGTTTTTTTCTAATATGTATTCCAATCTGTATCACCCAGTTGTCAGGATGGGGAGGAATGTGTAAATTAGAAAAAACTTTTTTTTTTTTTTTTGGAATGTGCTACATGCCCGAGTGGGTCACTTTTTAGGGCTGGCTGGAATAGGAATTTGTATCTAGAAACAAAGGTGTGTGTGTGTGTGTGTGTGTGTGTGTGTGTGTGTGTGTGTGTGTGTGTGTGTGTGTGTGTGTGTGTTGGGGGCATGGGTGGCTTAGAAGAATCAACAGTATCATGCAAGGCAGCTCTCTTGGGAAAGACCATTCCAGTTTTCTTGGGCAAAGCAAAACTAACCTCTTGAGATAGGTGTGGAAGGACTGTTTCTACCAGCAAAGCACACCAGAAGAATTTCAAGGTTCAAGATACCCAGCTTCATCAGGATATTCCTGATGTCCCCTTTCCACTTTTTGAAGCTCAGGACATTGTCAACAAATGCAAAGATTTCAATGTATGGTACACCAGTGAAAGTTCAACTTGCTTTGTAGGGTAGGACTCTGAGTCTGGTTTTCAGAAATCACACCTCTTAAGCAATAAGACATTCAGATTTTTTTCAGGATGATAAATACATTCTGTTAATTTATTCTGAGTTTTATCTGGGAACTAAAAGCCCTAATCTCATCCTTAGATTTTGTTATATTTTTCTTCTTTCTTTATTTTTTAAAATTTATTTCCCCTTTTGTTGCCCTTGTTTTTTTATTGTTGTTGTAGTTATTATTGTTGTTATTGATGTCATCATTGTTAAGACAGAGAGAAATTAAGAGAGGAGGGGAAGACAGAGAGGGGGAGAGAAAGAGAGACACCTGCAGACCTGCTTCACCACCTGTGAAGCGACTCTCCTGCCTGTGGGGAGCCTGGGGCTCGAACTGGGATGCTTACTCCATTCCTTGCGCTTCATGCCATGTGCACTTAACCCACTGTGCTACCACCCAATTCCCATATTTTCTTATGTTTTTCCAGTGCACTTAGGAGCAGTCAGTCTTGATGTAGGTACCAAACACAGTCACCCAATACCTCATTCTTTATAAGTATTTGATTAAGAATATACGATAATGACATTTTATATATCATTATTAGCACATGAAGCCACAGATTACCAATTCATTCATCCTTCCTTCCATCCTCTCTCTCTCTTTATATATATATATATATATCTCTTCTTTCTTTCTCTCTTTATTTCTTCTATTGCCACCAGGGTTATATCTGGGGGTTGGTGCTAGAACTATGTATCTGCCACTCTAGGTGGCCATCTTTTTCTTTCTATTTTATTTGAAAAGACAGTGAAATTGAAATGGGAGGGGTAGACAAAGGGGGAGAAAAGATTGAGAGGGAGAGAGAAAGATACCTGCAGACCTGCTAGCCCTGATCTTGAGGCTTTCCCCTACAGGTGCAGAGCAGGAGCTCAAACCTGTGTCCTTTTGCATGGTCATGAATATGCTCAACCAGGTGTACCACCACCTGGTCCATAGTATCTTTTTTTAACCTCCTGGAAATAGTCATTCATGCATTCATCTATCTTTTAAATTTATCTATCTTTTAAATTTTTATTGAGGTAACATTATTTTACAATGCTTTATATATTTGAGGGGTACAGCTTCACATCTCTTCACACCTCACCAACCCCCAAAGTATTTATACCCATCTACCATAGTCTTATGGATTCCTTTTCATCCTTTTACAAATGCTTTTTTTAAAAGACTTATTTGTTTATGAAGAAGTCAGAGCATCACTCTGGCTTATCAGATGCCAGGTATTGAACTTAAGAAAGTGGAATGTCACTAAGTAGATTAGAAATAGGAAGCAAAGCTGCTAACATTTTCAGAGACAATGATTACTCTACAGAAAACTCAAATAATTTATTGAAAAGGTACTTGAAATAATGAGTTTATCTGTGTGCATGGTTAATAAACAATATGCAGAAATTGTATGTACTTCTATATATTTATTATCCACAAAGCATTAGAAAAAGAACATTAAAAAATAAAAGTCTCAGCAGCAAGCAAAAAGTATTTACAGGTATGTTGATATAAATATCACCAAATGCCTAACAGTATTATGGAGGAGAGGATAAAATTTGACTGTAAATTTTGACAGAAACTCAGTAATATAAAAATATCGACTCTCCCTCAAACTGATTTACAATGCAATTTCAATAAAACAATCTCAGCAATATCTTGAGTGGAAATTGACAGATTGGTTTTAAAATTCATGTGTAAATTAAAAGGGCTACAAATAACAAAATAATAAGGTTGAAAGATTTGTTCTTTTTTCAGTTATTAGAAAATGTAGTGATTAAACACTGTGGTATTCGTACTGAGGTGAACACAATGTCCAATGAATTCATACAGAATTCTGAAACATATTGACAAATGTATAGGAACCAAAATAGTTTTCAGACTAACTGAAGGAATTAGGGGACTTATTAATAATGGTTCTAGGACAAGTAATTTTTTCATAGTAAATAAATCAAGAAAATCATATCAAAATTCTAATGTACAAACAACATAAAAAGTCGTTCCTGGATGAATTAAGAATTTGATATGGTGAAAAAAAATTCTTAATCCTTAGAATAAAAAGTGGGAGAATGTATTTCAGATGTAAACTTTCATTTCTAAAGGTACAGACTTATTTTTAAGGAGATATAGATAGTAACACAAGATAGGATGGTTTAATTTTATGACAGTTGAACTTTGCATAAGCCATGATGAAGAAAGTGGAAAGACAGGCATAAGAACTTTCTAACATAAGTTATTTACAACATATGTAATTAAAACTTGTTTGTATCTATAAATATAAAAGCTATAAACCAGTAAGAAATAGCCACATAATCCAGTCAACAAATCACTCAAATTAATGAGTCAGTATTCCACAGAATAGAAAATACAGATGGTGAAAACACATCCCAAATCATTTTAAAATCAGAGAGATATAAATAAGGCTACAATAAATAATGTCCACTGGATAGGCAAAAAAAAAAAAATCTGACAATCCAGTCATACACCATTTGATGATGAAAATGAAGTTTAAGAAAAGTGTTTGGAACTAGCAAAATAGCTCATCTGGGTAGTGTGCCTCCTTTCCGTGAGAGAAATCCAAGTTCAAGTATGGCCCCTACCACATTGGAGGAAGCTTAGGTGCTTCTCTCTCTCTCTCTCTCTGAAAAAGTTAGTCCAGAGTGGCAAAGCCACAGTGATGACAAACAAACAAACAAAGGAGCGTGATACTAGGTGGTTTTCGCTTTGTGCAAACACCACAGAATATAATTACACAAAACTGTGTGGTATAGCCTAGTGCAAACCTAGGCTATGGAGTGGTGCCTATTGGAGCCACAGTTATGTATATGCACTTTATCATCGACTGAAACTTTGTTAAGAGATGGGTAAGTATGCTCAGTTGTAGATAATATGTGTATTAAAAGAAACATCTGGGAGTCGGGCTGTAGCGCAGCGGGTTAAGCGCAGGAGGCGCAAAGCACAAGGACCAGCATAAGGATCCTGGTTTGAGCCCCCGGCTCCCCACCTTCAGGGGGGTTGCTTCACAGGCGGTAAAGCAAGTCTGCAGGTGTCTTTCTCTCCCCCTTTCTATCTTCCCTCCTCTCTCCATTTCTCTCTGTCCTATCCAACAATTATGACAACAATAATAACTACAACAATACAACAACAAGGGCAACAAAAGGGAATAAATAAATAAATAAATATTTTTTTGAAAAGAAACATCTACACACTCTAGTGGGCATGATATTAATATGTTTCAGAAAATAATTGAGCATTGCAATATTGAACATATATGCCTTTATATTCAAATGGCACCAAAAAAGTCAAACATTTTTTTTTCCTAATAGAGACAGAGAAGGCACAGAGGCTGGCCAAGAGAGGTGAAAGAGACCACAATAATGTAACTGAGATGATACATGTCTTCTAACTGTTCCCCAATAAAAAATTAAATTTAAGAAGAAAATGGGGCCTGCCTATACTTTTTTTTATCCTCTCCAACATTTTTTCTTTCTGTCCTATCTGGTGTGTGACATTCCCACAGAAGCACACCTGAATCTTATGCCTGAGGTTAGTTACAGGGGCCACAGGTTGAAGCCCCAGCACCACCATAAGGCAGAGTTGAACAGTGCTCTGGTCACTGTGCCTCCCTTTAGTAAAAATAAATAAATCTTAAACAAACAAAAAAACTAGGAGTGGGGGGACTCCCTGAAATTTCATATATAAAACAGATTTTTTTCAGACAAAGGAGTTCAGTGAGTACTTTACATCTTTGTTGATTTACACTCTCATGTTTTCAGAAAACTTGAAGCACCTGTGACGTTTCCCAGAGGCACTAGAAGAAGAGGTTGAGAGGACAGTTGGGAACATAGAGGAGGAGGAACTTCTACTGGCAGTGATGGTATTAACTATAGGTTAATAACCTGAGACTAAGAGGTTAGCAGGGGGCTGGAGCGATAGCTCACCAGTAGGGCACATGCCTTGCCCTGTGCACAGTCTAGGTTTGAGTTCCAGCACCACATGGGCTGCCATGACATCAAAGGATCCTCCATGCTGTGGGACTTCTTCCTCTCTCCGTCTCTCTTCATTGCCCAGAGTGGTGAAATGCACGCATGAGGAGGCCTGGGCTTAGATCAAAAGAGAGGAAAGGAAGAAGGGAGGAAGGGAGCATGAGAGGGAGGAAGGAAGGAATCTGTTAGATAAGCATCGTTTCTGTATACCCATTCTGGCAATAGTTGTCCATTTCTATCATCCAATTGTTTATTGTGTGGTAGCGGTGGTGATGGTGTGTACGTTTGGTTTAAAGCAACACATATTTGGACTGGAGAAATAGCATAATGGTTATACAAATGACTTTCATTCCTGAGGGCTCTGAGGTCCCAAATTCAATCCCCAGCACCTAACAGCCTAACAGGACTGAGCAGTGCTCTAGAATCTATCTATAATCTATCTATCTATCTATCTATCTATCTATCTATCTATCTATCTATCTATCACCACTGATGTGTCCATCCATCTATCTGCTTACTTACCTATCTAGCTTCATTAAAATTAATTAATTAAATATTTTAAACAAACAAAGCAACACAGATACATTATCTTTCAGTGTTGGATGTCAAAACTCTTAAAGTAGTATTTCTTTTTTTTATTTCTCTGTTGAGGGATTAGTGGTTTACAGCTGTCTGTAAAATACAGTAGTTTGTATATGCATAACTTTCCCCAGTTTTCCATATAAGAATTCAACCCCCTCTAGATCGTACTATAAAGTAGTATTTCTTTTTAAAAAAAAAGTCCTTGATTTTTATTTGTGTGTGTGTGTGTTTGATAGAGACAGAGAAAAACTGAGACAAAAGTGGGTGAGAGTGTAAGAGAGAGACACACTTGCAGAATTACACTGTTTTTGAAGCTTTCCCCCCTGCAGGTGGGTATGAGGGACTTGAACCCAGGTCCTTGCATAGTATAATGTGTGTGGAAGTTATATTTCTTCAGAGTGCTCAGGGGAGGGGCAGGAGGTGGGTGTAGGGGAGGGGAGAACTCTGTTCCCTTGACTTGTTCAGCTCTGAGGCTATCTTCACTTCTTTACCCATGACTCCTTCCTCCAGCTTCAAATTCAGATGTGTCATATCTTCCAACCTTTCACTCTCTAATCTCTTCCCTAGGTCATAGCTCCTCTCGCTCTGACCTTCCTCTGCCTTTAAACTGTGACTTTTCAGGAGAGCCAGGTGGGTAGTGCATCCTAGTAGAATGCACACACCACCAGTGCAAGAATAGGGGCTCAAGCTTCCAGTCCCTACCCCTGCGGAGAGGAGTCTTCACAAGCAGTAAAGCAGTGCTTCAGGTGTCTCTCATTCTCTCCCTCTATCTCCCCAGCCCCCCGTCCCAATTTCTCTTTGTCTCTATTTAAAGGGGAAAATGTATCTGGCTGTTTTATTTTTTAAATTTAGTGTTTGTTTTTTTGAGAAATGTTGAACAAGACAGTTGTTGAATCAGTGTACAAGGTCACATCTCTCCCAAATACATGTGAGCACACCTCAACCAGCAGTCAAGTGTCATCTCCCTCTGCCTTAGGACATTGGGCTTCCAGCTCCTTTTAAGTCCTCTCCTCTAATTATGGAGATTAAGGAAACATGGATATCTATTTCTAGTCACCAGATATTCTGATATAATTGGTCTGGATTGAAAGAAACCCAGATACTGGTGTTCACTGAAATTCCAACACAGAGTATATTCTAATGTGGAGGTAGGTGACAGTCTGACGACCACTGTAAGGAGAACTGCTAATGTCATTCTTAATGCTCATCATCTGTTATTGGAACATGCAATTATTTCTTTTCATTTATGGGACTACCTGAGAAGAATCTCCTTGTTCAGTTTAAATGGCAGGTCTTTCAGTCGTTAACATAGAATGGTCTTTTGTCCCTTTGAGAATTGGCTTTTTCATTTTTCTGTTGTTCAGCTTTCTGTATTTTGAGTAATAATCCTTTATCAGAGGTACTATTTAAAGTCTTTTTCTCCTGTCCTGTGGCTTACCTTTCAGTCTCTTGACATAGATTTCCTTTACAGTTTCGGATGTCAATCTGACTAGTTGCCCCCCCCTTTTTTTTTTTTACTGAAAGTGGAGAGAAAAAAAACAAGCCTGGTTTGATTGGAAATGCAGTTTAATGTTGCCCTGGTTGGTTGAGGCTTATTTTGGGTTTGGTTTTTGTTTTGTTGTGGTTTTTTGTTTGTTTGTTTGTTTGTTTTGGCCACCAGTATTACTGATGGAACTTGATGTTGGCACTATGAATCCATCACTCCTGATGGCTATTTTCCCCCCTATTTTATTTGACTAGACAGAGAAATTGAGAAGGAAGGGGGAAATAGAGAGGGAGAAAGATGGACACTTGCAAACCTGCTTCACTCATCCTGAAGTGCCCCCCCCACAGGTGGGGAGCAGGGGTTGAACCCAGGTCCTTATGAATGGCAATGTGTGCACTTAAGTAGGTGCCTAACTGCCCAAGCCTTGGCTTTGGCAGACAGAGGCACACCCACTACTTCACCATCTCTTAAATGTGAGTGGAACAAAGAGATTGTCCTGTCCTCACACTCTTGCCATCTTTGGGCCTAACTCACACCATCTTTGTACCCGAGCCGGGGGCTCAAACCGGGATCCTGACGCTGGTCCTTGAGCTTAGCGCCATCTGCGCTTAACCCGCTGCGCTACATCCCGACTCCCGGAGTCCCCTATTTTCTACCTTATCTTTTGTCTTTGATCAGTCTCTAGATTGATAAAGGCAGAACTGTGAGAGGGTCAACTTCCTTTTCTTTATCTGTAAAGAAGGCAAAATAAGAAGCCCTGCCCTAACAATACCGTACACGTGAGGCTTAAATCTTTTACAACTGTAAAGCATTGTCACTGTAACTACCTTTTTCTCACTCACTGAACAAGTATTAACTCAGATGTAACCAATACCCTGCCAGCACTACTTTACCCACAACTCTGAAAGTTCCCCTGCATTATTTCCCAGCGTTGGACAGGGTGGGCGAAGATATCCGCAATATACGCGGATATCTTCGCCCACCCTGTCCAACGCTTGACTTCTCGTCACCCAATCTGGTCCCCTACGCCTACACTGAACTTCTCTGTTCCAGACTCTTGGAAACAGAGTTGGCAGTCAGTCAGCTGAGGTAAAGAACAAACACCTCATCACAGACCCCTGCAAGCGTCAACCCGGCTTTGACCTAGCACGTTATGATTGGACCCTCCTCAATCACTATCGAACAGGCCATGGCCAGTGCGCTGGGGGAGCCAGAGACGACCCGAACTGCCCCTGCGGCTCCAGACAGACTATGACCCACATAGTCAACGACTGCCACCTCTCCAGATTCAAAGGAGGTCTCGAAACTTTACATCAGGCTCAACCTGATGCTGTTGACTGGCTACGGAAGAAGGGCAAACGCTAGAAGAAGAAGAATTTCCCAGCTCCCTCTTGAACGGAATCCATTGTTAATTCTATTTTACCTCTCGACTAGATCTCAGGTCATGCACAGTAATTTGTGCCTATAAGCAGCAAACTAACCCAAAGAAAGGGTCATGATTTCTCCTTTAGACTTGTCTCCCCAAGCCACCTTTGCCTCTCCATTCTGTTACCTGTACAGGAGTCAATGTTTTATTTATGAAAATATCAATTAATTAATTTCACAAGACATCTCCTTAATAGGCAGGACAGGTCAAACTGTTTGGCTAGCACATAGATAATGAAGATCACACACTCACAGCAGGAGGATACAAAAAAAGAAACAACTCCTGGGGGTGGGCCATGGAACAGTGGGTTAAATGTACATATACCATGTGCAAGAACCCAGGTTCTTACCCTGTTTGCTCACACACACACACACCCCACCCCTACTATCACTACCTGTTGGGGGAAGTTTCATTAGCTGTTGAAGCAGGTCTGCAGGTTTCTATCTTTTTAAAAATATTATCTTTATTTATTTATCAGTTAGAGACAGCCAGAAATTGAGAGAGAAAGGGGTGATAGAATGGAAAAGACACTGAGAGACACCTTCACACTACTTCACCACTGGCAAAGCTTTCCCCCTGCAGGTGGGGACCGGGGGCTCAAACCCGGTTCCTTGCACATTGTAACATGTGTGCTCAACCAAGTGCACTACCACCTGGCCCCCAGGTGTCTTTTTCTCTCCCTCTCTACCTCCCCCTCCTCCCTTAATTTTTCTCTTTCCAACCTAGTAATTTTTTTAACTTAAAATGGTAGTGAATTCATAGTACCCTCACTGAGCCCCAGCAATAACTCAGTGACAAAAGGGAGAGAGAGAGAGAGAGAGAGAGAGAGAGAGAGAGCACTGCTAAGCTCTGCTTTATGATGGTGGTTCAGAGAGTTAAATCTGGGACCTTGGAGCTTCAGGCACTATGCTGTCATGGTCAACCTAGCGTGCCATCCCACCCTCCCATTCCCTGTAAAGAACATTTTAAAAAGCCATTTTAAGCATAACATAATATGGAGGAGATAGCTGGAGTGATAAGAAAGGACCATGGCAGGCATATGTCTGTAGATGAATGGTAAATATCGATGCCTTTATTCTTTATTTTTTGATGCCTTTATTATAAGTGTAGTAAGAAGCTGGTGAGGTTTGGAGTTCATAGAGAGGGCATGCTTGGTTTACAAACTTCACTAGAATTTTTTTGGGGGGGCAATCTTTAGTGTGTTCAAATATCTTTTGTAAAGTTTGACAAGTAATTTGTCGACTCTAGCACAGAATTGGCTTTAATAGATACCTTCCATGCCACCTGGATCTGAGGAGGGAATGCAGCTGTGTATATCAGAGGGGCCTTTCCCTGGACTTGTCTCTCTAAGTGCTTGGACTTGCAGAGTTCTCTGGCAAGTGAATGGCCCTTAGTGAGTTTAGTTCCTCTCTCTCTCTCTCTCTATATATATATATATAGATAGATAGATAGATAGATAGATAGATAGATATAGATATCCCTTTTCCCCTCTCAATTTCTCTCTATCCCATTAAATAATAAGAAATAAAATAAAGGAAAATAAATTTCTATGTTTCATCTCTTTACACCCTTCATGTGGAGCTATTCCCTCTGCCCCACTCTTCACCTTGATAATTCCACAGAAGCTTAACTGTGTGGAAGCATGGGTGTCAAACTGCTATGAATATCTGTCATGAGTGTATTTGCATATGTAGCTCAGGGCCCTCCTGAGACAACACTATTTAGGTACTGAAGCAAGCTCAATCCACTAGCACCACCACTGAAACGAAGAAGTGATTCTGAGGAAGGCATTGGGTTTATTGGAACTTGTTCACTCCAGTTCCACAGGCTATGAGATCAGTGCTGTAGAGATAGTTGTATAATATCATTCATTCCTTTCTTCATCTGGGAAACAGGTGCATGAGATAAATTTAAGTTAACTGGATTCCTTTTGTTATTAGACAGTGCTAGTTGCTTGTCTAAGACCCATCACCCTCCCCCCCCCCACCTTTACTGAATGGGCTTTTTATTTGAGATATTGTCAGGTTAAATGCTCATGTCTGCATTATCCCCGAAAGTTCCCAGCACCCAGGTAGTAGAGACAACTATGGCTGATGACCTAGAAGCAAGATGTTCCTGGAGAAGATTATTTTTTCTTTTTATTTATTTATTTTTATTAGATAGGACAGAGAATTGAGAGAGGACTGAGAGTGAGGGAGAGAAAAACAGACACCTATAGACCTGCTTCACTGCTCGTGAAGCATCCCTCCTGCAAGTGGGAGGGTGGGGTTCCATCAGGTTCTCCTCTCTATTTCTTTTTTTAAAAAATATTTATTTATTTATTCCCTTTTGTTGCCCTGCTGTTTTGTTGTTGTAGTTATTCTTGTTGTAGTTGGATAGGACAGAGAGAAATGGAGAGAGTGGGGAGAAATATAAACACCTGCAGATCTGCTTCACCACTTGTGAAGCAACTCCCCTGCAGGTGGGGAGCCTGGGGGCTCGAACTGGGATCTTTATGCTGGTCCTTGCGCTTTGCACCACATGAGCTTAACCTGCTGTGCTACCGCCTGACTCCCCTCCACTCTATTGCTATATGACCCTACCTATTTGTTTGTGATTAAATCAAATGCTAGACAAAGCCTGTGCTTTTGTGTCCAAGGAGCTACTGCTGCTTATGGGACCTTGGGCTCCAACACAGAAGATTCTTCAAGTTCTAAAACCACATGGGAGTTTGTGGTGAAATGAAAGAGAAAATCTATTTGCTTATTACGTCTTATATTAAGTGTAAATTGGTAAGAGAAACATTTTCAAGTCCCTACTTTTCAAATACATGGCCATTACAGAAAAGGCAGTGCTCTACTGAGAACAAAGTTGCTGAATTCTAGAAGCTCGGGCAAGGGGCAGGTGCATGTGAGTTGGAGAAATTAAAAGTTCACCCCAAGATAGAGCAAGTGAATTTCAGTGTCCAAATAGTAAAGTCACAGGGTATCTCCAGTATGTATTTACTAAACTCTTTGCTCTGCAAATCAAGGATATTCTTTATTGTTCAAGTGTCCATAGAACAGGCATCTATATGACTTGTTTATAGATGAGATAATATTACCTCCAACGTCATAAGATAGTACAAGGACTTTGAATGCAAGTTGACTGCAATGTCACTAAAATACTAAAGTTCTAGAGCTGTTCAGTTCAGTGTGGCATATGAATAAACACAGGTGGCTGCTTTAATTCAAGCAAATTAAAAATAAAATGAGATTTCAGTGTGAGTTCCTCTGGTGCCTACTGGGTGACACAAAACAGGTTATTTACCTCACTGTAGCCACCAGAAAGTTATCTTGAATAGCTTGAGACACAGGCTGCCTGGCCCAAGCATCCCTCAGCAGGAAACATAAATAACTACTCTGGTTACTTCTGAAAAGTACATCCATGAGGGAAGAGTTCTTTATCAGAACTATACAACACTTTCTCTCTGATGCCTGGCCACAATAGCTTGTATGCACCCAGTGGTTAATAAATAATTGGTAGATTCAAAGTTCTCAGTTTAGTGGGGTGTAACATAAAGTGCATTTTATTCTCAAAATTGTATATTTTTTTCTTGGCCTTGAACAATAGGCCTAAAAGACCTGTTTTCTTTTCTTTTTTCTTTTTCCTTATTTTTATTTTTTTAATTAATTTTATTTTTGAGAGAGAGACACACCAGAGCACTGCTCAGCTCTGGCTTATGGTGGTGTGGGGGATTGAACCTGGGATTTATGAGCCTCAAGGCATGAGAGTCTGTTTGCATAACCATTATGCTGTCTCCCCCACCCACCTGTTTTGTTTTCTTGCTGTTCCATTTCCACTTAAATTTCTGTCCAGTCTAGTGATTTCTGCGATCTTATTCAGTTGTTAAAACTGCAGTCTCATTCAGGAAAACGTTTTCTCTCAAATCCAAATATCTTATGTTTTCACAATCACCATGCAAAGTTTCAGGGTAGGACTGCTTGTCCTCTCCCTCTTGTTCCCCTTCTTTCTCTTCATCACTGGCTCTTTTGTCCTCATTTTCCCACCAGAGTGGAAATTTCAAGAAATCTGACCTCCCATTCTCACCTGTCTTGCCCAGGAAAAGAGACAGAAGCAGGGAAAAAGAGATATTCTTAAGTTTGTAATTGTCCTCTCACTTCAAGTGGGCAAGGACTTCCTCATGCTTGGCCTATTTCTTCTACTATTCAAGCTCTTTGTCAGTCTGATTGTATGAAATTGCTCTGTTTTCTTGGGGCCTCACCTAGGGCCCTATATCTTGGGGGTATTTGGTTCTTCAGTATCCTCCCCATCACTACTGGACAGACAAATAACACTACCACTCTGGCTTCTCTGAGCAACTGCTCATTTCTGCTTCTATTCTCAACATCTCTATTTCTTTAAAAAAAAAAAAAACAAAAAACTTGGGGAGCCAGGTGGTAGTGCAGCAAGTTAAGTGCAGGTGGTGCAAAGCTCAAGGATTAGTATAAGGATCCTGGTTTGATCCTCTGGCTCCCCAACTGCAGGGGAGTCACTTCACAGGTGGTGAAGCAGGAATGCAGGTGTCTATCTTTCTCTACGCCTCTGTCTTCCCCTCCTCTCTCCATTTCTCTCTAAGTCCCAGAAACTATTCACCCTGATCTCAACACTAGTGCTACACATGCTTTCTACTTATCTTCGATGTTTTTTCTTAGTTATATCTCTGGTCCTTTTAGTGTCAGCTCTCAAAGAGTCCCTACAGATGGAACTGGGCAATAGTGCATCCAGTTGAGTACACACATTACCATGCTCAGTGACTCAAGTTCAAGCCCCTGACCCCCACCTGCAGGGGGAAGATTCATGAGTGGTGAAACAGGGCTGCCATTTTTTCCTTTCTCTCTCCCACTCTGTCTCCCTCTCTCCCTCTCATTTTCTCTCTGTCCTACCAAGTAAAAAGACAAGAAACAAGAAACTGAGAAAGAAAGAGAGAGAGAGAGAGAGAAATGGCAATCAGGATCAGTGGATTCTCTTTTTTTAATTTTTAATTATCTTTATTTATTTGATAGAGACAGCCGGAAACTGAGAGAAGAGGGGAGAAAAGGAAAGAGACAGAGAGACACCTGCAGCACTGCTTCACCACTTGTGAAGCCTTCCCCTCCCCCTGAAGGTGGGGACTGGGGGTTTTAACCTGGGTCCTTGTGCACTGCAACATGTGCATTCAACCAGGTGCACCACCACCCGACTCCGGGATCAGTGGATTCATCATGTGGGCACTGAGCCCCAGTGCCAACCCTGGTGGCAATAAAATAAAGTAAAATAACATAATATAACATAAAATAACAGTAAAAAAAAAGTTCCTCTTGAGTAACTCGCCTACCCTATACTTGACTGTAAGCACCCCCCATAGCTTGTACACCTATGTTCATAGCAGCACAATTCGTAATAGTTAAAACCTGGAAGCAACCCAGGTGCCCAACAACAGATGAGTGGCTGAGAAAGCTGTGGTATATATACACAATGGAATTAAGCTATTAAGAACAATGAACCTACTTTCTCTGACCCATCTTGGACAGAGCTAGAAGGAATTATGTTAAGTGAGCTAAGTCAGAAAGATAAAGATGAGTATGGGATGATCCCACTCATCAACAGAAGCTAAGAAAGAAGAACAGAAAGGGAAACTAAAAAAGCAGGATTTGACTAAATCTGGAGTAGGGCACCAAAGTAAAAACCCTGGGGTGAAGTTGAGGGTGGATTTTCGGCTTCCTGGGGCGGCGGGGTAGAGAGGGGTAGGGAGGTGGGATGGGACACAGTCTTTTGGTAGTGGGAATGGTGTTTATGTACACTCCTATTAATTTGTAGTCATATACATCACTAAGTAATATGAGAGGGGAAAAATTGATTGTATGTCTCAAACTTTTTAAAGCACAGTCTTTTTAATACATAGGCAGATTCTTTGATATGCTGACTCTCTCAAAAGCCTAGACCAGGAAGAATAGAAGCAACCAGTGGCACAGCTATATACAAATAATGTTAAAGGACATAAATTATGGTGATGGTGGGTATTATACAGCATATCCTAACAAAGGGATTTTTCAAAGTTAACCCAATTACCAAATAATGTGATTATGATAATAACTATTGTCTCCTTGAACCCTAAAACAGCATGAACCTCACATTTCCACTATAGAGCCTATATTTCCCCCAGTCCTGGAACCTTAGGGTAGGGCACACTTTCCTGTATGCTTCTCTCAATTCATACCAAACAATATTGTATCCGCCGATCCTAACCTAATCAACACAATGAGTACCACCTCAGCATGCTTCACTTCAGACTGTGTCCAGAGACTTCACGTCTGGAATGACAACCCTTCAGCTTCATTACTCAGGTGAGACCATTCCTTACATAGTACCCTCTGATTCCATTCCAGGTGGTTCACTTCCTAACGAAGTCCCAAAACCTAGATATAGACCAGGTCCCATGAGATAGAGCATATGTTCACACATATCCATAAACTAGGGCAAAATATATACCTGAAAGCAGAAGTACACAATAGTCTGCAGTGAGTACCCCCCAACACTTCATCTGCACTATTCCAGCCTTTAGGTCCATAATTGTTCAACAATTTGTTTGGCTTTGTATGTTAACTCTCTTTTCAGCCACCAGGTTCCAGATACCAGCATGATGATGACCAGACTTCCCTGGACAGAGGACCTTACCAATGTGTCCTGGAGCTCCACTTCCCCAGAGCTCCACCCTGCTAGGGAAAGAGAGAGGCAGGCTGGGAGTATGGACCAACCTGTCAATGCCCATGTTCAGCGGGGAAGCAATTACAGAAGCCAGACCTTCCACCTTCTACATCCCATAATGACCCTAGGTGCATACTCCCAGAGGGTTAAAGAATAGGAAAGCTGGGGCGGGGGGGAGGATGGGATACAGAGATCTGGTGGTGGAAATTGTGTAGAGTTGTAACCCTCTTATCTTATGATTTTGTTAATGTCTCATTTTTTAAATAAAATTTTTAAAAGTTAGTAATTTAAATTTAAAAAATACCCATAGCACTACCTCATGGGCATATTAATTAATGTTCATTCACTGCTTCTCTATTTTAAATGGTTTATTTATTTATTTATTTATTTATTTATTTATTTATTTTAGAGAAAGAATGAGACTAGAGTACTGCTTAACTCCAACTTATGATGGTACTTGAGATTGAGCCCCAAACTTCTGGGACCTCAGGCATGCAAATCCTGTGCTCTAGCAGACTGCACAATCCCCTCAAGCCCATTCACTATCTCTTAACACCCAAACTTGAACACCCTAGTCTTAATCCTACCAGCCTCCATGTGGCAGCAATAATACTTCCAATTCCTCTTTAAAAAAAAAAAAATTAGTATTATTTGGAAAGGAAAATTGTCATCAGTAATAAAGCAGCACAATTGCTTGCAGGACTCTGGCCTTCTCTCAGTAGGATCCTTTTTGCCCTGCAAGGCAGCTTAATCATAACCTTAATGATGTGTCCCCGCTGCTTAATGCCGTGCTGCTCTTGTCTCCAGAGCCAGGCCCCGTGTGGATATGAAGGCACCCTGGGGCTTCCACATGTGTGAGATGTCAAGCTCAGCTTTTTGGAAAGCTGTTCATTTCCTTGAAGGTAATTTGACTGCGATTAAGTTAAGCTGCCACCAGGTGGACAGTGGCGTCTTAGTTAAGCCATTTTAATCTTAGTAACCAGGCTCCCTAGGGGCATGAGAAAATGAAGATAGAATGCCGCTTGATTGCCACTTAATTGTCCTTTTAAAAAAAATAAACAAAATAGGAAAAAAAATAGCTGTTTCGCATACTACTTATCCAGAATTAGCAGTGTAAGTATATAGTATTGTTTTGCTTAGCCAATGTTTATTGTATATCTACCAGGTGAAGAATTCCACTCTAAAATCAGGGATGGAGTAGAGAACATGAAAACAAAGCCCCTGACTTCATACTTACATCCTTAAGGTGAAACATGCAACAAGCAAAAGTATGTATTAATTCTACGTATACAGCAAGGGGCTAGACGGTGGTACACCTAGTTGAGTACATATTACCACGCACAAAGACCCACAGTTGGGGGCTGAGCAGTGGCACACCAGGTTAAGCACACATAATACAAAGTGCAAGGACCCTTGCAAGGATCCCGGTTTGAGCCCTGGGGCTCCCCACTTGCAGGGAAGTCACTTCACAAGCTGTGAAGCAGGTCTGCAGGTGTTTTTCTCTCTCCTTTCTCAATTTCTCTCTGTAATACCCCCCCCCCCCACAAAAAAAAATTACAAAGATGGCCATATGAGCAATGGATTTGTTGTGCAGGTACCAAGTCCCAGCAATAACCCTGGGGGTAAAAAAAAAAAAAATTCAAAGTTCAAATCCCTCTAGACCCCACCTGCAGGGGGGAAGTTTCACTACTGGTAAAGCAGTGATGCAGTGATGCAGGTATCTATCTTGCTTTCTCCTAACTCCTGCATTGCTCTCAATCTCTCTGTCCTATCAAATAAAAAAAGAAGAAATGGCTGCTAGGAGTGGTGCACTTGTGGTGGAGGCATTAAACCTAAATAAGATCCCTGGTGGCAATTAAAAAAAAATCCTATTGTGCAAGGACCTGGGTTTGAGTCCTAATAACCCACCTGCAGGGTGAATACTTCATGAATGGCAAAGCAGGACATCAGGTATCTCTCTTTGTCTCTCCCTCTCTATATTCTGCTCTCCTCTCAATTTCCATCTGTCCTACCTAAAAAAGGAAAAGGAAAAATAAAATGGCTTCCAGGAGTGTTGGGTTCTTAGTGCTGGCACTGAGCCCCAGCAATCACCCTGGTGATAATAGAAAATATTTTCTAAGTCCTATATATTCAATAACATTATAATATAGTGGTGATATTATAGTATAAGATAGAGTATATTTCCAAGCACTCAAGATAGATAAATTTACAATGGTAACAGGCCTGTTTTTACTGACTCTTCCCCACGATCTGTTCATGAAGGATCTCTCCTTTCTCTGTAGAATTGTTCTCATTCCCAATCCTGAAGTATTTTTGCCATTGTCAAGGAAACACTGAATACCTCAGATGGACATAAAAAGAAGTCTAGCTAGTCATTTCAGTCAGCCACTATGGGACTTACACTGTTCCAATGAATATTTATTCTTTTGCTTTTGTTCAGGGCCTCATGTTTGCCAGGTCAAAATGTTATCCTTTGGATCACCTCCCAGGCCACAGTGCAATATAAATAAATAAATAAATAAATAGATAAATTTAAGAAGAGATTTTCTTTTGTTATTGTCTTTTTTTTTTAGATAGAGACAGAAAAGTAGAAAGAGAGAGTGAAAAAGAATGGGAGCTGAAACCTGGTTCACTGTCCAAATGAGCTATTTGCCAGCCCTGTAAACTAAAAAGTTTAAGTGGTCAAATTCAACAGACTTTTTCAGGTCTCTCTCTCTCTCTGGACTTCAGATGCTTATAGTTGAGAGCTTGTTTGGAGGTTCTAGCAGGGAAGCGCAGCACTCGTATACCCTAGACTGAAGACCGGTCCATCTCTATTCGGGTAAGGCCATCCTCTTCGACCGAGCACGCAGCTTCAGGAGGGACACACATGGAGCAGTGAGGGAGGAAGGGGACACCTGTCTAGCCAGCCAGATCAGCCGAATCAACCCTGGCGATCAATGGGGTGACAGATATCGAAGCCAGATCGCCCTCACATCCTGACGCTTATAATTGGTAGACATAATCACTTATTTGTGGCATAATCTCAGTAATATTCATGTATATACTAATCTGCCCTGTTAATTTAGTGAGTTATCGCCAACAAAGAGTGCCAGCCACAGACTGACCATCAAACTAAAATTTGGACTTTGCTTCTAAAGTGTATCTCTGCTTTCTCCTTCTCTCCTCATTCAAGGTCATTGAATTCCAAGTCCTAAGCTGGAGTCATAGCATAATTGTTATGTAAATAGGCTTTCATGCCTGAGGCCACCATAAGCCAGAGCTGAGCAGTGCTCCAAAGTATATATTCATAGATCCTGTGTTCAATTTTTCTTTTGTATTATTTTTATGGCATCTGGGAGTTCCTAGTACCAAAACCTTGAAGTTGTTTTAGACCTAGAAAAATGTTAAGTACTAAATTGATTGCCCCTGTGGGTTTGACTTACTCAGCTAAGGAGATCCAGTTCCCATAATTTGCTTATTTTCAAATCAGAAAACTCAAGTTGGAAAGCTATAGTATAAAATATATACACCCAGAGACTATTAATTAACACAGTATATGCAACCCATCCACTGGGAGTAAAGAATGTGTGCCAGAAACCATCTGTACCAGGGACTGGGTGGTGGCTCACCCAGTAGAGTGCATATCTCACCACGAGGAAGGACCAGATTCAAGCCTTGCAGGGGAAGAGGGAGATCTCCACCAGAGATGGAGCAGTGTCTTGCTCTCTCTCCTTTTATTTTCCTCTATCTCTCTCATAAAAAGAAAGCAAAAAAAAAAAAAAGAAAAGACAAGAGAAGAGAAAAAGAAAAGGTGAGAGAGAGGAGAAGAGAGAAGAGAGCTGAATATTTATTCTGAATATTCATCACCTACAAGGTATCATGGCTCTAGTCACAAGTGATTTCATCTTTTCATATATATTAATCAAATAACCCCAAATTCATTCATCCTAGAGTGTGCTCCAGCAGCAAATGGACAGCTATGTATCGGTCCTCACAGAGCTTGAAGCTTTGAGGTTAAGAAAGATGGGGGACTAGACTGGGTATGTTCGGGGTGGCATGGCCATAGACAACAATTTGTATGGCTTTATATGTCAACTCTTTTTCAACCAGCAGGTTCCAAATGCTACCAGGATGCCAACCGGACTTCTCTGGGCAGACAACCCCACCAATGCGTCCTGGAGCCCTGCCCCACTAGGGAAAGAGAGAGACAGATTGGGAGTATAGATCGACCTGTCAATGCCCATGTTCAGTGGGGAAGCAATTACAGAAGCCAGACCTCCCACCTTCTACACCCCAAAATGACACTGGGTCCATACTTCCAGAGGGCTACAGAATAGGAAAGCTAACAGGGGAGGGGATGAGATACCCCCTCTTTTTTTTGATTTTTTAATCTTTATTTATTTGATAGAGATAGCCAGAAGTTGAGAGGAAGGGGGAGGCAGAGAGAGAAGGAGACAGAGAGACACCTGCAGCACTGCTTCACCACTTATGAAGCTTTCCCCCTGCAGGTGGGGACCAAGGGCTCGAACCTAGGTCCTTGCTGACTATAACATGTGCACTCAACCAGGTGCGCCACCACCCGGCCCGGAGATACTCCCTCTTATCCTATAGTCTTGTCAGTGTTTCCATTTTCTAAATTAATTAATCAATTAATTTTTAAAAAGAAAGATGGGGTAGAGAAATTGTAACAGTGAGTGACTGTAACTAGAGAGGAAATACAGAATACCATGGAGTCATCTACAAGGGAAAGTTAAAAAAAAAAAAAAAGGACAGATGCTCAGAGACACAGACTTCTGAACAAAGCCATATGCAGATGGGGGCTGAACTAATAGAAGCTGATATGCTCATTATCTTTTCATTGTGATAAGTTTATGGGTGTATGCACACTATATATATATGCATAAAATCTCAGGTTGAAATGGAGACTATATGGACATAGTATCCAAATGGATTATTTTTAGCTTTTTTTTTCTTTTTGAGAGAGAGAGAGAGAGAGAGAGAGAGAGGAGGAGGAGGAGCAACACCACTCAGTTCTGGCATATGCTATGGCAGAGATTGAAGCTACGGCCTCAGGTCTGCATGTCCTGTGTTCTATCACTAAGTTATGACCCTGATCCAAAGCTTTAAAAGAAAATCAACAATGAAATGTTGGAACATGATATCAGGTTGTGTGACAAGAGGCTACTCTCACTTTGGGAAGGAGTTGGTCAGGAATGCTACCAACAGCTTAAAGTGATTTCTGTCAAGTGATTTCTTGTTTTTGCTTCTGAATGTTCACTGCTCTTTCAAGAAAGTGCAGTCAGTTTCATTCAAAATCACTCTCCTTTGGGACCACAAGGCTCTTTCTTGGCCTGGATTAAACTTGTAGCCTGAGCTTCCTGTCCTGAAGGAGGAGCAGTCCTCCTGGCTGTCTCTGCAGTTTACCTCTCTCTAGAGAGCAGTTCTTTCTCTTTTCTTTCCTTTGAGATATTTATATGGAGAGAGAGAGAGAGAGAGAGATTGAGAGAAAGAGAGAAAGAGACATACAACACTGCTTCACTACTAGTGAAGCTTCCCACCCTGCAGGCTTGAACCAGAGTCTTACATGATAACATGAACACTCTACCAGAAGCACTAATGCCAGACCCAATGGTAGAGTTTTTTTTAAAAACATTTATTTATTTATTTATTCCTTTTCATTGCCCTTGTTGTGTTATTGTTGTTGTTATTGATGTCATTGTTGTTGGATAGGACAGAGAGAAATGGAGAGAAGAGGGGAAGACAGAGAGGGGGAAAGAAAGATAGATACCTGCAGACCTGCTTCACCGCCTGTGAAGCGATTCCCCTGCCCGTGGGGAGCCAGGGGCTCGAACTGGGTTCCTTGCACCAGTCCTTGTGCTTTGCGCCACATGCACTTAACCCGCTGCGCTATCACCCAATTCCTGATGGTAGAGTTTTAATTAGTTTGCTAAACTAAAAAGACTAGTTTGTATGAACTCAAATACAACGGTTACCTTATAGATTCAAAGGGAAACACAATTAAAGAATTAAAAAAGAACACCAGAAATAATTACCCACTTAATTTATCAATCATTGCTTAATCTACCCAGGGTTTTCCCTGCAGGCCTGAGCTGAGTGATATCTTCAGTTCAGCAGAACTTGTGTACATCAGTTAAAAGTAGCTTCTATGCATAGATGCACAATTCAGAATTTCCCACACTTTCATCAGTTTTCTCACTGCAGTCTTTTTATTTATTTATTTTCTTTTCTTATAGAGCCTTTAATTCTCCCAACAAGACTCTATCATTTGAAAAGGTTTTTGCTGAGGATCCTATCCTAAGCAGTCTGAGATACTGGACAAAATTCAGAAAAGCAGTGAGGATGAGCTTGATGGGCTTATGGAAAGGAGCAGACGAGAAGTCACAAGTGAGCATCAGTTTCCAATACTTCTTTCTCCTTTCAAATGTCCCCTGAGAAATCTCACCCTGACTCAAGAGCCCCAAAGGTATAAGCATCAAGATGGCACTAATTCACTGTTCTAGTTTAACCACTTGCTATGTCCCCATTTCCTGAGCAAGGATAGGAATGCAGTCAATTTTTAACCATTAACTATATATTTCTTTTAAAACTTATCTATTTCTTTATTATTGGATAGAGACAGAAAGAAATTGAGAGGAGAGTGGGAGATAGAGAGAAAGAGAGACAGAGAGACATCTGCAGCCCTGCTTTACCACTTGTGAAGCTTTCCCCCTGCAGGTGGGGACCAGGGGCTTGAACCTGGGTTCTTGTGCACTGTAACGTGTGTGCCACTGCCTAGCCCACCATATTCAATTAAAAAATATTTTATTTACTTCATAATAGAGAAGGGACAAGGGAGAACAGAACAGCAATCTAGCATACACAGTGCCAAGGACTGAGCTTGGGACCTTGTGTTTGCAGAACTCTACAGCTATGCACCACCTGCCTGTGATAATTCTTCTTTATAATCTCAAAGTCTGCCACTAGGCTACTTATTTTTTTTCTTTATTGATTGATTGATTTTGGCTAGAGATACAAACTGAGACAGAAGGGAGAGATAGAGAGGGAGAGAAAAACAGAGACACTTAGCAGTACTGCTTCACCACTCATGATGCTTCCCCACTGCAGATGGAGACTAGAGGCTGGAAGCAGAGACTCTGTGCATTATAATATGTGCTCTAGCAGATATGCCACCATCCAGCCCCCATTAGTCTGTTTATTACCATATTCTGATTTCATTATGTCAATCTCATACCAATAAATGACCTTAATACTTTGAAGAACTGAATGCCCTATTCATTACAAAAAAAAAAAAAAAAACCTCAAAATCACCAGGAAGTTGTATCTCAGTCTATCTTGATCTTTCATTCTTTTCTATAATTTATTCACCCAAACTCCCATGAGCTTTCATCTCTAATAGAAATTTACTCTGCCATGGAGTGGTTTGAAGTGTATAAAACACTCCCTTAGTTAATCCTACAGCCCCCAACGATTGCCTCAGTCTGCTGTTTCCATTTTCCCTGAACAGATCCTCCAATGCATAGCCCTATCATATGTCCCCTTTTTCTTTTCCCCTTCACCCTCATAATGCTTGCAGCAATTCACCAATCCACCAGCAGGGAATCACTCTTCAGTCCCACATCAAAAGGGTAAAAAAATGTATCCTAATACAATGCCATGGTGGCCCTTCTCATGAGTATTTCCAACCTCATATTCGTGTGTGTGTGTGTGTGTGTGTGTGTGTGTGTGTGTGTGTGTGTGTGTGTGTATTTAAACCTGCAGACCAGCTTCACTACTTGTGAAGCATCCCTCTGTAGGTGGGGGTGGGAGTTCAAACCCAGGTCCTTGCACATGGTCCTTGCATGTGCTCAACTGAGTATGTCATCACCTGCCCCCCAACCTCACATTCTGCAGAATGAAGTTACCTTCACAGTTCCTCTCACATGTGGGATTTCATATGCACTTTCATTATATGGCTTTCAAGCCTTAAAATGGCAGCTTCTGGGGGGTCTGGTGGTGGCACACTGGGTTAAGCACACATAGTACAAAGCACAATGACCCACGCAAAGATGGATTTGAGCCCCGGGCTTGGCCCCCCACCTGCAGGGTAGGTCACCTCACAAGCAGTGAAGCAGGTCTGCAGAGGTCTATCTTTCTCTCCCTCTTTCATCTACCCGTCTCTCTCAATTTCTCTCTGTCCTGTCAAGAAAAAAAAAAAAAAGGCTGCCAGAAGTGTTGGATTCGTAGTGCTGGCACCAAGCCACAGTGACTGGAGGGGGAAAAAAGCAGCTTCCTTGTAGGATTTGTACTTTGGCTTCTTTTGAAAAGGTATGCCCCTTTCTTTCTTTTAATTATTATTATTATTATTATTATTATTATTATTATTTTTTTTTTTACTGTCAACAGAGCTATCTAGGGAGCTTGATGCTGGCACTACAAATCCACTGCTCCAGGTGGCCATATTTTCCTTTTTTTCCCCTTCTTTCTATTTGATTTAATAAGAGATAAATTGAGAGGGGAAGAGTAGATAGGATGGCAGAGAGAAAGATATACACCTGCAGACCTGCTTTGCCACTCATGAAGTGTCCTCCTGCAAGTGAGGAGTGGAGACTTGAACCCAGCTCCTTGTGCATGATAATAAATGCACTCAACCTGGTGGTCCGTGGCCTAGCCCTGGGTACGCCACATTCTAGCTATCACCCAAGCGTCTACGAGCTTCTGTTACTTTACATGGACTCTATATGGCTTTTGAAACAGATCAAACCCACTTATGAAATCATCGCTGGAAAGAAACACAATCCTCAGAAAGATGAGAGCCCTCAGATTGTTTATGAAACCCCAAAATTAACCCACTTATTAATAATAAGCAGAGCAGGAGAGCTAGCATAATGGTTATGCAAAGAGACTCTCATGCCTGAGGCTCCAAAGACCCAGGTTTAATCTCCTGCACCACCATAAATTGGAGCTGAAAAGTGATCTAGTAAAAAGAAAAAAAAATTAACTTGAACATGAACTATAAGCTTACTGTACCTATGCGTCCTTGGATGATGTAAAATATGCAACCTTGACTTTTTCTAATACCTAAGGACTCTGGCCCCAAGATTCTAACCTTGGTATTCCAGAACATCCTGCATAATATAGATATTGAAAATCTGAAAGAATTTTCCTACCAGGGTCAAAGAATTAAAGTTCAGCTAATTTACTGCCATCCAATACACAAAATTTCTCCCATGGTGCCATGACTGATCTATCCGACATCATCGTTGCTATGTGAATAATGACAGATCTATGTACACTTCACTTTTTGAAAACAGTATAATTGAAATCTCCTTTCCAGGATGTTTTTATAGCAGCTAGTCTTTCCCAGGTCCTATTAATCTTCTGCTTTGAGTTTTTGGCTTTCTCTGTGGTTGGCAAAATTACCAGGGGATGTGTAGCATTGTTAGTGAGAATTGTTAAAGCTGAGGGTCTACATGTAGCTAGTTCCAGGAAAGTTGAGAGTGAATTCCCACATGGGAGATGGAAACTGCTTTCCATCCTCTGAAAAAGGGAAATGTTTCAGTGGAATTTTTCATGGAAGCTTACCTCAATTAATGTCTGGGTATTTGACATAGTGGGTTCATCACCTAAATTCAATAGACTGTTTGTATTCCCTCGGGTCTCCATAATGTGTATCTGCTGGTCTCAGGGGACCCTGAGGCACCCACTACTGAAGAGCATTGCTCAGGAGAGCTGGGAAATAGCTCACCAGGTTAAGCTCAGGTAGTATGAAATGCAAGGACCTGAAAGGATCTTGATTCGAGGCCCCGGTTCTCCACTTGCGGGGGATCATTTCACAAGTGGTGAAGCAGTGTTCTTTCCCTCCTTTCTCCCCCTCCTTTCTCAATTTCTCTCTGTCCTATCCAATAAAAAATGGTGGGGAAAAAGCCCCCAGGAGCAGTGGATTTTTAGTGCAGGCACCGAGCCTCAGCAGGCAGTGATAGCAATTAGGAGACTGACTAGACTACTTTTCTCTGAAATTGGCACTAGAGAAAAACATTCACTGATTAGCAGAGTGACTCAAGGAGAAGAGAGAGAGAGAGAGAGAGAGAGAGAGAGAGAGAGAGAGAGAGAGAGAGATATCATGGAGTTTGTGAGAACATGATGGAGACAGGAAGTGTAATACTTCCCCATCTAGTAGTCTTCTGTAAACTAATCTCCTGTATCCATACAATTGAGTTTTCTTTTCATTAATGATTGTTTATTTATTCATGAGAGAATGAAATTCAGAGCATCACTTTAGTATATACAATACTGAGGATCAGAATAAACAGGTTGAAAAACGAATGAGTGAATGAATGAATATAAATGACTGTTAAATATCAGACATGTTTGGGTCTTTATTTAGATGGCTAGTGATGTTTCTGTTCCTGGAAACAGTCACAGGAACATAACTGTTGCTGATATCATTTAGCAATTGAAGGTTACACGTCTTTCTGCTTAAAGTCAGTTTCCAAATGAAGTGACAACTCACTATACTTCAGTGCTTAGCTCACAACTCAGGACCATCTAGCACAGATAAGTAATTGAAAAAAAAAATTTGAAGGGCAGGGTTGGGCAGTAGCGCAGCGGGTTAAGCGCGCATGGTGCAAGGCGCAAGGACTGGCGTAACGATCCTGGTTTGAGCCCCCGGCTCCCCATCTGCAGAGGAGTCACTTCACAGGCGGTGAAGCAGGTCTGCTGGTGTCCATCTTTCTCTCCCTCTCTCTGTCTTCACCTCCTCTCTCCATTTCTCTCTGTCCTATCCAACAACAATGACATCAATGACAATGATAATAATAACCAAAGCAATGATAAAAACAACCAGGGTAACAAAAGGAAAAAAATGGCCTCCAAGAGCAGTGGATTCGTGGTGCAGGCACTGAGGCCCAGCAATAACCCTGGAGGCAAAAGAGAAAAAAAGAAAAATATATTTTTTTCTTTATTTTGTATCAGGCTTGAACAGTTCTCTCTTTTGTATCTGTTCTTTCTTTAACCAGAAGATTCAATTCCTGCTTCTTTTCTAGTAAGACATAGTATAGGAAAAGCACGAATTTTCACATAGACAAAGACAAAGGAATTACACTAGGTGCATCTGGATGAGCATGGTCAGAGAGGATTCAGTTTGGGCTCGGGTGCAGTTACTCTTCTAATCTCACCTGCAATGCTACTGGAAGCCACATGTTAGCATTACTGCTCTCGAACTTCCCTAAGCAAACAGTGCTGTTTGTAATGAAGGTCTAGGGTGTCCTCACCTAAGAGAATAACTTTTGTGAACCTTATAATTGGATATCTAAAATTGCAGAGTGAAGGAGTAAAATCCCAGGGCTGGGCTGTGCTTGAACAGTTAGACCACACTCCAGCCCCAGCACAGCTTTTGGCTCCTGAAGTTTGGACTTCTCTTCAACTTTTACAACTCAGTCTTGGAAGTTTCCAGGAATCTACGTGTCTCTCAGAAGATTATGCTGATTGTCACAATCTGACTAGGGATTCCAGATCAGGAATAGGAGAATCAAGGGCACAAGATGCTGATGAGACAATGATGTCCAAATCTGTGATTTCCATACTGCCAATGCCAGGGCTCGGGAGACTCTTTTCTCAGGCTTTCATAAATTAATCGCTAGCATTACGTCAAGGGAGTTGTGGGGAGGCTATGGAACCGGCTATGTTATAATTAATGAAGTCTGTTAGATGTGCAGGCCCCTGACAAACTTGAGAAGAGAAGGCCAGGAATTGTGATGATCAAGGACTTTAATACAGAAGGGATGGTGTCCTGGGGATGAATAGCAGTGTCCCCTTGCCTCTGAGGACACCCCAGCAGCCCCCATAGCCCAGATATTCTATACCCCTGTCCTGTCCACAGCTTCATTGCTGCCACATTCCTTGCCTCTTGCCTGGCAGTGATTGCTGCTGGTAGGGAAGTGAGGAGCATAGGAGGCTGAGGAATTATCAAGGGAACAGTTTCCAGGTTTTTTTTGCAAAGCCATCCTCCAGACCCTGCTAAAACCATCCCTAGCCTGGATCGTTTCTTTCTAGAGAGGCCCTTCACCCAGTGAGTCAAGTGCTCCCCTCAGCCCATTAGGATCTTGAGGTGTCATGTTGCTGACTCCCCACAACAGTTCTCACCCACTAGAGAACTCCAAACGCATGTGGCAATAACCAGCTGTCAGATCAGGTTTTATCCTGGTTATAAATTAATCTATTTTAGTTCCTTTATTTCTCGTCAAATGTGGAACACAGGGTAAGGGATGGAGCCCACTGAGATTTCAGGAAAGCATTCTATTTCACTTTATCACATCCTCTTAGAAGAGTTAGAGTAAAATAAAACACAAACGCCCCACCCCCATCCCAACCTCTCCCTAGAACCCACTTGCCTGTGTCTCAGAGTAATAAACTTTCCATTTCAGTGGGGGAATGAAGCTATTTGTCAGTTCCAATGTCAGGAATGAATGCAATTCAAATTCTCCAGCCATGTATTTCAAGAAATCTCTAGTCTACAGCTGCAATAACTTAACATAAAAAATAGCTGTTCACTCAATGTAAAACTTGCAAACCTGGTTCCACAAGGCATATTCCTTTAAAAAAAAAAGTGACAGCTCTGGATGGGCAATTGGGGAACATGCCCCATCCATCTGGGAGCACCGACAATGTCCAGCTCCACTAAAGTGCTTTCCTGCACTGTCTTGGGCCTGGGAAAAACATTCCCATGGGCCAATCTCTTCACTTCCATCCTCATTACCATCATTGTAATTGTTGTTGTTCCCTCATAAACATTCATGATCCATCATCTTTCCTCTTTAAACCTGAAGCATCAATGACATCCAAATGGCCCTGCTTGTAAAAACCTTCCATGCTTGGGACTTCAAGAAAAATTAGAAATGATGATAAAAGTTTGTATTGCACTCCTAACAAGTCCCCTATACAGGTGACTATGGAAGATCAATCAGGGGGGGGAAATGGCTTCCTGTGACTGACAAAGCCAAGAGGAGGCTTCTGGGAAGCCTGTTGATACCCAGCACAAGCCTGATAGGTGTTCTGAACTGAGCCCCCAGTCTTCATGCTGGGAAGGAGTTTTACTTCACTAAAAGCCCCTCCGATCTTACCACTCCAATGAGGTAGGGTTTGAGCATCCATGTGCCAAGAACCTAGACTATTGTCCAGTAGGGAAAATTGGTGTGTGTGTGGGGGGGTGTGGGGGGGTGTGTTTAGAACTAATAGTAGGGTGGGGGAGATAGCATAATGGTTCTGCAAAAAAAAAAAAAAGTTCATGTTGGGTAATGAGATAGCAGAATGGTTATGTAAAAAGACTGATGCCTATGGCTCTGAAGTCTCAAGTTCAATCCCCACCACCAGACTGCTATGATAAATCCAAACCTTTTAATCTATTGAGTGACAAGTCCACAGACTACTCTGGAGGGATATGCACTGAAATTTATCTCTGCTGAATCAAGCCCACATTTCTATTTCTTTGAATATATAACCCTTTTTCCTCCAGCAATTATCAATCACCATGCAAGTCTCAAGTATTATAGAAGAAAGGGGTCTCATGTCCACTATGGCTCACCCAGTGGTTTGGTCATTGGTGGATAGGTAAAGGGTGGGAAGAATGGGGTTGGGCTCCCCATCTGCAGGCAGGCCCCTTCATAGGCGGTGAAGCAGGTCTGCAGGTGTCTGTCTTTCTCTCCCCCTCTCTGTCTTCCCCTCCTCTCTCCATTTCTCTCTGTCCTATCCAACAACAACGACATCAATTAATAACTACAACAATAAAACAACAAGGGCAACAAAAGGGAATAAATAAATTAAATAAATAAATAAATAAAAATAAAAAAAGAAAATAGGGGACTACCTAGCTAAGGAGATCAAATGAGACTAGAGAAGAAAGCAGCAGAAGTGAGAAAAAGGGAGAGAGAATTTGTGTAGGCTTTTGTGAAAGAGAGCTAGAGTTGTTGAGGCATAAAGGAAATGCAGAGGAGGGTTGATGGGATTTGAACAGCATGACTGCAGGTGGTGAGTTAGGTTACAGTTGTGTGTGGAGAGCTGTAAGGAAAAGATTGGGACTTGGGGAATAGGTCATTGTTTTGATTGTTGTCACTTCTTGTTTTCACATGATTTTTAGAGATTGGGGTCATTAAGAATCCAACTGGAGTGCTCTTCCGTTAACTTTGTTAGAGTTGAACATACACAGGTAGGCAATTGGAGTGATTTGGAAAGAAGGGGAGCATCTTTGGTGGCAGTAGGAAATTTGCATTAGCGGCTGGGAAAATAGCATAATAATTATGCAAAAAGTTCTCATGTCTGAGGTGCTGAGGCCCCAGTTCAATCCCTAGCACTACCATAAGCTGAAGTCCAGCAGTTCTCTGGTCTCTGTATTTCTCTCTCTATCTCTCTCATTACAAATAAATAGCAACAAAAATGTAGAATTAAAGATTTTCATTTGATCAGATTTACTTGGACACTATGAAAAACAAAGAACATGCCCATTGAATACAGACTATAGATAGCTTAGAAAATATTGGAATCCTCACTAAATATGGTTGGAAGTTCTCTATCCCTCTGAAAGAAATAGTAGGAAATTATTAGTAGAATAAAGATAGTTCCATCATGTGAAAAAAAAACCTCAATATGTCTTAGTATTTCATCTAGCCTTGTACATGTCTGTCTATAAAAATTTCATGATAGGATTAAGAATTGAAATTATAACACACATAAAACTTCATAACCTATCTAAAGTGCTCTATGAACAGTTTTCTATTAAGTGTTCTCAAAATATATTTTGACATTATAGTGACAGTATAGTTCACCACATGTGTGTACCATAAGTTACTTAACTATTTCCCTTCTATTTTAGGCATTACCCCTAATGGAACTTCTTAGCTGTTATTTCTCTTTTGTCACTATAAATTCATTGACATTGATATGCATGCACTAAATCTGTAACTGACATCTTCTCCAGAATTAAAGTTACTGATGAAGAGTAATGAATACAGGGGCTGGGCAGTGGTACATCCTGTTAAGTGCTCATAGTATGAAGTGCAAGGACCTGTGCAAGGATCCTGGTTCAAGCCCTGGGCTCCCCACCTGCAGGGGGTTGTTTCACAAGTGATGAAACAGGTCTGCAGGTGTCTATCTTTCTATCTTCCCCTCTCCTCTCAATTCCTCTCTGTCCTATAAAAAAAATTGAAAAACACAGGAGCAGTGGATTCATAGTGTAGGCACCTAGCCCCATCAATAACCCTGGAGGTAAAAAAGAAACAAAGAAAAAAGAAAAAAGCAATGAATACTATTGCACTTCTTGCTAGATATTGCCAAATCCCTTCTATCTTTAAACCCTTTATGTGTCTTTTTGCAAATGATTGGTTTCCTGTTTCACTGCCTTCTTCCTGAGACTGCGAATTAACTTTTTAAGCATGTAAAGTAGTAATCTCATGGTTGTAATGTCCATGTCTTTAGCTACTAGTGTTTATTGACTGTTTTTTTATCTTAAAATTAAATTCATGTATTCAGTTTTATCTTTCTGTTTCATCTTCATCATTTAATACAGTTTGGGCATAATACAGAGAAAGAACTAAATAAATATTTTTTCAATTGACTGAAAATCCATATGTTCTTCCACCCAGGAACCAATAATGCATAATGTTTCTGGCTTCTCTTCTATTAATCTGCCCACATTTAGTGATTTCTCCTATGAAATGTAGCATTCAGAGAAAATGTTATTCTTTTTTACTCTCTGTGGTCCTAAGAGACATTCTCTAAGTAGAAACTTTTTTTTTCCTCCTTATTTTCACTGTTCTTCCTAGATCATTGGGAGGAAGTCTTAAGTGATGGGAGGACAATAAATGGACTGCACAGGTACTGAATTCTAATTGCATGTCTGAATGAATGCACCAGGCATGCAAGTACAAATGTGAGTCTTAAAAATGATAATTTGCATAATTAGCTGACAGGAAGGCCTGCGCTATTATTTAAGTTCACATATAACATTACATCGTCAAGTATTAATTTATACTCTGTTCTTCTCAGAATGATTGAGTTGTTTGGTGGTTTTATTTATGGCTTATGCTCAGATCCATTTTGCAGTACTGATAATATTGAGATAATGGGAATTTATAGTAAGCTCTGACAAGAGGCCATAAAACAAATGACTGGATGTTTTCACTATTGCTACAGGCTCAATTTGTAACATAAAGTGCTTAATAATTGTTATTAATGAACCCACTGTGGTTGGTGTATAGACACAGCTGGAAATCACATCTGTTATGAGACAGCCTGGCTTGAGCAAAGCACAGACACTGTGGGGAACTAATAGCTACAAAAGGAAATGACATCACAGAGCCATAGGAAGTATCCATAGATGTTAGCTGCACTGACACAGAATAGATTTTAGGAAAACTGAAAGAGAATTCAGCTCTTTACATTTTTATTGCATCTGTATCCTAAATATCTTCACTTATCCATATATTAACTATTAATGAACTTGTGTCCTATTTTGCAAGATAAAAAGCAATAGAGATAAAAAAAAGAAAGAAATAGAAAGAGTAAAAATTTAGCTTACCAACTTACCTCTCAAGGCTTACTTACCTTCCTCTCACTTATTTCCAGTGACTTCAACATACAGGAATTTTGCTTCCTTGGTTAAATTTATTATTTCTTATTCTGTTGTAAATGGAATTAAAAATTCTTTTTCTGATAGTTTTGTTTGTGCATAGATATGGAACTAATTCTTATAAATTGATTTTGCACCCCATAACTTTATTGAATTTATTTACTTGTTTTAATATTCTTGGTGGGTTCTATTGGGAATTTTTTTTAATTGGGAGGTTAATGATTTACAGTACAGTCATTGACACATGGGTACAACCTCTCATTTCGCCATGATAAGGGCCTTGAAACATCCTCACCCCAGCTTAGGTCCTTTACCATCATCATGTAGCAGGACCTGAAAGCTTTCTTCTCCCCAACCCTCTCCCTGTCCTCCTTCTGAAGAGTCTTTTACTTTGGTGCAATACACCAAACCAGTCCATTTTTTTTTCTTTATTGTGGCAATTAATGGTTTACAGTCAACAGTAAAATACAGTAGTTTGTGCATGTGTAACATTTCTCAGTTTTCCACATAGTAATTCAACCCCCAGTAGGTCCTCCTCTGCCATCATGTTCCAGGACCTGAATCCTCATGCTCACCCCAGAGTCTTTTATTTTGGTGTGATACAACAAAACCAGTCCAAGTTCTGCCTTATGTTTTATTATTTTTCAGCTTCTCTCTCTCTCAAGATTAATATTAGTGATTTGATACTGATTGACAAGATTGTGGGATAAGAAAGGTACAATTCACACAGTTCCCACTACCCACTACTGAAGTGCCATATCCCATCCCCTTCACTGGAAGCTTTCCCATGCTTTATCCCTCTGGGGGTATGGACCAGAAGTCTATAGGGTGCAGAAGGTGGGAGGTCTGGCTTCTGTAATTGCTTCTCCACTGGACAACAGCGTTGATAGTTCCATCCGTATCCCCAGCCTGCCTCTACCTTTCCCTATTGAGGTAGTGCTCTGGGGAGGTGGGGTTCCAGGACGCATTGGTGAAGTTGTCTGCCCAGGGAAGGCAAGTTCCCAGTCCAGACTTTTCTTCATGTTATTTCTTTCTGTTTTTGTTTCTTAGGTTCTGCTCATGAGTAAGATCATCCCATATTCATCTTTCTTTCTAGCTTTTCTAACTTGATATTGATTCCTTCTAGCTCCATCCCAGATGAGGTGAAGAAAATGGCTTCCTGATTTTTATTAGCTAAGTAATATTCCATTGTGTATATATTCTACAACTTTCACAGCCACTCTTCTGCTGTTGGACACCTAGGTTGCTTGCAAGATTGGGCTTTTATAAATTGTGCCCCTATGAACATAGGTATACACAGATCTCTTTGAATGGGTGGGCTTGATAGCCTTAGGATATATCCCCAACCGAGGAATTTCCAGGTCTTAAGGTAGATCCTTTTCTAGCCTTCTGAGAGTTCTGCGGATTGAACTCTTTAGGACTTCATTTATATTAATATAATATCTTCTGAGAACAGGAAAAATTTTACTTTTTTCAGACTGAGTTAACTTTTATTTCTTTGCTTTTCTTTAATTGCTCTGACTCAGACTTCAAATTATACATTGGATAGGTACGACGAATATGGACATACCTATATTTATTTGATATTACACTTTCAGTTTTCACAGTTAAAAATGATGATGATTATAGACTGGTCCTATATGGTATTTATTATAATGAAATATGTCCCTTCTATACTACCTTGTTGATATTTTTTTTCATGAGAAGGTGTTGAGTTGTGTCAGATTCTTTGTTTCTAGTGAGATGATCATATAATTTTATATTTATTTCTTTTTTATTTTTTTCTTGCCTCCTGGGTTATTGATGGGGCTCAGTGCCTGCCCTATGAATCCACTGTTCCTGGAAGCCATTTTTTCCCTTTTGTTTCCTTAGTGTATCATTGTTGTTATTATTGTTGTTATTGCTGTCATTGTTGGATAGGATAGAGAAAATTTGAGAGAGGACAGAAGACAGAGAGGGAGAGAGAGAGATAGACACCTCCAGACCTGCTTCACCACTTGTGAGGCAACCCCATTGCAGGTGAGGAGCCAGGGACTCAAACCAGGTTCCCTGCACATGTCCCTGCGCTTTGTGCCATGTGCGCTTAACCCACTGCACCACTGCACCCAGCTCCCTGATTTTATCTTTCTTTACTTCAGTGCAACACCTTTATTAATTGCACATGCTAAGTCATCCTCAGGAATACATGTCACTTATTTGTGGTATATGATCTCTTTAATTAGACCATTGCATTTACATTGTTAATATTTTGTTGAGGATTTTTGCTTCAGTGTTCATTCGGTATATCAATCTGTAATCACTGGCTTTATTAAACAAGTTTGGATGTGTTCCCTCCTCTTCTATTTTTTTTTTTGGACGTTGTTGAAAAGAACTGGGATTAATTCTTAAATGTTGGTAAAAATTCACCAGTGATGCCATCTGGAATATTCTCTGGAGGATTTTTAATTATTGATTCCATATTCCTGCTTGTAATTGGAATGAAGAAAATGTTGGCCTATATCCATATTTTATGTGACCCTAAAACTAAATTAGAGAGTGTATGAGTAAGGTTGAAATGCTCTGAATAAATATTTCTGTTTCTGTGAAATATTTCTATGTAGGTTCTGTCTCTGGCACGTAGAGATAACAGTGCCCACAGACTTGATGAAGACATTTATTATTTCTATGTCAGTAGAACATACACCTTAGCTTAGGGAATGAAGTTACTACTATGCTGGATTACTTAGAAGGCATATATTTAGACAAGTTCCTTATATCTTCAAAAGTATGATGTAGAGTTTGGAGGAGCCTTGATTGTTTATAAGTAAATGTGAGTTTTGGGTATATCAAAGTCTGAGAGTTACCTGTGAATTGCTTTGGATATAGAAACAGTCTCAAAAGTTCTTAGTAGGACTCTTGCAAGGAAATATGGGGATTTTCAGGACTGAATCATTCATGAAGGAACTAGTAACTTGGTAGTGATGGACCAGGGGACATGACAGTGTGACAGAATGATAAAGGAACCATCAGAAAATGAAATAGATATGGTAGAACAAGGCTATCAAGGTGGTGCCTTTGCCTCAGTCTAAGCAAATCTGGATTATAAATTTAGGAAGCACTTCTGGGAAGTCACTTATGCCTGTATCTATAAAGTGTACAATACAAATGCCACTCATTTCTACTTAAAAAAAAAACTCCCTTTGAAGGAAAACTACATTCTAAAAAGACAAGTTTCCCCCTCCTTTTCTTGGAAACACTATATTGAAAGCTCTTCCTTGACTAATTCTAACATCTGTCCCTTGTAAATCACTCACTGGTTCCACTTTTGTCCTCTGAACAAATTAAGAAAGATATCTATACTCTCAGAATAACATTTCTCCTTTCTTATCATCAATGCCTCCTTTAAGTGTAGAGAGAAGAAGGGGGGCTGGGAGGGAGGACAACAGAGCAGTGGCCAGGTGGTGGCACACTGAGATGAGTGCACACATGACCATGAACAAGAACCTGGGTTGGAATTCTCGTTCCCCACCTGCAGGGGAAAAGCTTCACAAACTGTGAATCTCTTTTTCTCTTTCCCTCTCTATCTCCACCTTCTCTCTCAATTTCTCCCTGTCTTACCAAATAAAATAGAAAGAAGTAAATAAAGGAAAGAAAAAAAGAAAGGAAAGGGGAAAAAGTGTATAGAGAAGATGTTGAACCACTATATACTTTTTATTTCCTGACTAGCAACCTCAGATGTGACAATAAAAAAAATCCGTAGATAACCGACACCCCTTGGTGGGGAATGCAACTTCCCCCACTGAGATATACTTTCTGAAAACCACTGTTAGCTTCCTTTTCTTAAAATATGTTTATCTTTTAAAGCAAAAAAAAAATTGGGGAGTTACCTCTACTTATTGCCCTTATTTCTTGTTCTGCAATCCTCTTAATTCTAAGCAAATAATCTAAACCTATCATCTCTGTGAGTGTCTTCTTGCTATGATTGCCAGTGACTTCCATATTGCTAAGTCCAGTGTTCAATGGTCAGTCATCATCTTATTTGACATTTAAGAGGCTTTTGATATAGCTTATTACTTTATCTTCATTAAAAAATTGTTTACTGTCTAAGTCACCAAATCTGAAATTTTCTTCTGTGTTATTACCTACTCTTTTATCTCCTCTGATCTCCCTCTTTGTTGCATACACCCTAAAACTCAGCATGCCCCAGAGACCTGTGCTTATAGTTTTCTATCTGGACTTCCCTTCCCTCCCCTTCCATTTTTACCCTTCCTTTCCCCTCTCTTCCCTTCCACTTCCCCTTCCTTCCCTTCCCCTTCCCCTCCCCTCCTCACCTTTCTTTCCCCCCCCCGTTTTTTGGAGGAGTTGCCAATGCTGTACAGTGCAGTCATTGATACATGGGTATAATTTCTTATTTCCCAAATTCTCTGCAGAAAACTCTCCCCACAGCCTAGGTCCTTTCACATCACTATACACCAGGACCACAGGCTTTCTTCAGCCCCTCCCTCCCCTTCCTTTCCCAGAGTCCTTTGCTTTGATGCAATACAACATACCCCTATCTGGACTACTTATTTACTCCACCTAGTGTTTGAGTAACATATATGTATTATCAACTTTATAATTAGATAGCCAATTTCCCCCCTTTTTTTAAACTGTAAACTCTCATCCAGCTGTTATGCAGTATATTAACTTGCATATCTATCACGAAGTTCAAGCATACAGTTTTCCAAAGCAAAAATCCAACCATTGTATAGTCTTTATTCCAGTTAAGGAACACCTTATTGCTTAGGCTTTTGAATTTCAGAGTTACCTCTACTATACTTTCACCTCCATTTGTTTTCTTCTTTTTAAAATAGTTTCTTCCTTTTAAAAATTGTTATAGTTTTAATATTTTATTTATCTACCTTTATAGAGACAGAGAGAAATTGAGAAGGAAGGGGGGAATAGAGAAAGAGACACCTACAACACTACTTCACTGCTTGTGAAGCTTCCTCTGTGCAGGTGGGAAGCAGAGCCCTTGAACTTGGGTCCTTGTGCATTGTACCATTTGCACTTTAATGGGTGCACCGCCACCGAACCCCTTTGCTTTCTGTTTATTAGAAGAGAATTAGAGTCTACTCTAAAGCTTCTTCTGAAATCTAGACCATCATATCCGTTCTAATCTGTGTCTTCTGGGAACCAAAGCTTCACTACCCCCTCCCCCACCCCAGGATACTGTCTTACAACTAGTACCTCTGCTTTCTCCCCGTCTGCCACACCTAACAACTGGCTACATGCAGCACAACCGTCTTGCTGACTGACATGCCATGCTACAAACTGATTGATAAGCCAGTCATGCCACTTCCCAGTTCAGAGCCTTCCAGTGGCTTCTCATATTGTTTACTCAGTCTGGAATCCAAAGCTTTACAATGGCACAGGGATGCATTGGATCAACCTTCTCTCGTGGTGCATCCTGTGAGTACCCATTCATTGGGGAAACTGACGATCCTTCCTAGCCGACTGAATCCACATGGATCCCAGTCACTTTCAAAGCCAGCAACAAGCAGCTCCTGAAAGCTTTCAACCTGACCTGTTGACTGGCTACAGAAGAAGGGCAAACGCTAGAAGAAGAAGAGTACTCTATCTTCTGCCCCTACCCTCCTCATTTCATTCATTCATTTAGTTAGTTAGTTAGTTAGTTTTGGTGGTCCCTTCACTGCGCTGAAACATAACAGCATTTAGGTTTTGTACTCAAATTTCCTTTGGTTTAGCATGCTCGTCCGTACACATCTGCATGATGTATTCCGACCACCTTCCTCGATTTAAATTGAAATCTCTTCCTAACTGAAGTCAATTTAAAATTGCACTCCCTACCATCTCCAATTCTCCTTATTTCATTTCTTCTTTTAAATTCCTCCTGAACATTTATTGACTTCTAATGTGCTATGTGATTGACTTGTTTGTTTGGCTTCTTTTCCTGTCTCCTTTCAATGGAACAACAATCTTTGTTGGTAAGGCATATTTTCCTATTTCATTTACTGCCAAATGACCAGTGCCTAGAAAAATTGGAACTCAGATACTTTTTTGAGTGATTTATTAGAATCACAAAGAAGAATTATTTTTCTTTAAAAAATTGTTTCATTTTCTTAATCATTGGAAGTAGGGGAAAAAACGCCATAGATTGAACTTTGCAGGTATTAGCTGGTGTGTTTAAACTTGATTTGTTATCTCCATCAATGTCAGGACAACCAGATGCTTTAAAAAGCCTGCACTAGGGGCCTGGTGGTAGTGCTATTGGTTAAGCGCACATGACACAAATTGCAAGATCCCCTGACTCCCCACCTGCAGGGGGGTTGCTTCATTGGCAGTGAAGCAGGTTTACTGGTGTCTATCCTTCTCTCCCCCTGTCTTCCCCTCCTCTCTTGATTTCTCTCTGTCCTATCCATCAACAACAACAGCAATGGCAACAATAACAATAACATCAACAAAGTCAACAAAATGGGGGGAAATGGCCTCTAGAAGCAATGGATTCGCAGTGCAGGCACCAAGCCCCAATGATAACCCTGGAGGAGAAAAAATAAAAGCCTGTATTGACTTTTAAGCCCATGCTTTATCTAACAATCATCAAAATTCTAAACTGTATAATCTCTAGTCCTGAATTTCTTTATGTTGTAACAGTAACTTTTAGACTACAGTGTCTGTACATGATACTTTTCATTAACTAGATGGAGAAAAACATTATTCAGGATAACCCTGGAGGGTAAAAAAGAGGCTAAAGCCTCTTTTGAATGTGTAAAAATATCAACAATCCTGACTAGATTAAGAATGAGTGATTGTTTCCATACATCCTATCAAGCCATAAAATATTGAGAAGAAAGGTCACACTGAACTATCCATCATTAATATCTTGGTGGCCAACCATGAATACATTTCTTTTGACTTTGTTTGTTACACATTAATTTAAGTAAGTGGGGTCATATAAATGCCTTCCTTGTAGATACAATTTTAATACCTTTTCTGAGCTCTGAGTTCTCTGTCATCCTCTCCTTTGCTTGTACTCCTTGAAAATAGTAGCATGGGATGAATCGTGCATCAATTATCTTCACCATGTCTATGCCTTCATATAGAAATATAATAATGGGGGGCTGGGCGATAGGACAATGGGTTAAGCACACATGGCATGAAGCCTAAGGACTGGCATAAAGATCCCCAGTTCAAGCCCCTGGCTCCCCACCTCTGTGGGGCGGGTCACCTCACAAGTAGTGAAACAGGCCTGCAGGTGTCTGTCTTTCTCCCTCTCCCCCATCTTCCCCATCTCTCTTGATTTCTCTCTGTCCTATCCAACAATAACAAGGGCAACAAAGTGGGAAAAATGGCCTGGGAACTGGGCCTGGATAATTAGAAGCTCCAACCTACTCCCACTTCATCCCCCAGGAATGTGTGTTTTGTTTGTATTCTCTGATCCTGGAAGCTTATCGCAGAGATAAAATGTATTGCTAAGATGATCTACACGGTGCATATGACAAAACTCAATACAAACTTTCACAGTTTGAGGGCTGAATGGAAGAACTACTTGTCTTATGGCTCCCCACTAAGTTCCATTAGTTGTTAAAAATACCACCTGCCAATATAGATGATTCACCAGTTTTTGGTTTTTTTTTTAGTTTTCTCATAGCCCTCTGTATATGAGGGTGATTTCAGATGCCACTTGTGCTGTAATCCAATACAAGTATGCTGTAAACTTTCATGTTTATTTCATGTAAATTGGAATAAAATGTGTTTTTTTTCCAATTTACAATTGTATTTTAGAGGGCAGCCAACAATAATATGCTTATTTTTGTCTACAACAGTTCTAATAGGAAGTAAAAGAAAATTTTGTTACTTCTACTACTGACCAAGTTGATGTTAGATAATACAACTTTTCTCCATGGACAGTAAATGTCTTCATAACAGAGATCAGAGTTAGGAGGGGTAGATAGCTTAGTGGTGATGCAAAGAGATTTTAATACCTGAGGTTCCTAAGTCCCAGCTTCAATCCTCCTACACCACCATAAGTAAGAGCTGAGCAGTGCTCTGGTAAAATTAAAATAAAATAAAATAAAATAAATGTCAGAATTAGGCACATTTCTATTTCCCAGCTGGCCCCAGGTAGTGATACACTGAGGTGGATCATTTTGACAATGGATGGTGACAACAATGGCCATATTATGGCAGGGACTAGGGTGTGTCACTGCCTGCCCCCTCACCATTATTCATTATCTGTTCATTATATCAAGCTTTCTCATTGCATGGTTCAAATCTCTCAGACCTTTAGTTAAGTCTTTTACCTCTATTTGGTCAGCTCAGCCACACATAAAATATTTCCCAATTTCTTGAAATGTAGCAATTCACATTTCTAAAAATAAATGTTAATATTCATTTTGTACATATCTGCCCTTTTCTTATTTAAATTGCTGCCTTCATTACTGGAAGTTCTTTTTTTTTTTCCCCCGTGTATCTAAAAGAACGGCTAAATCCCTTTCATTTTTGGTTTTCTTTGGTATTAAAAGCATTTGATGTTATCTATTTTCCACTGAGTATAGTTTTTACTTTGTTTCTCATCTAGGCATTTCTTGTTCTACTTTTCTTAGGTCTTAAGCATGTTTTAGAAGAGAAATGAGGCTAAAATGAACACCAAGGGTTGTCTTGAAGACAAAACTATTGTCAAAGTGACATTGAGTAGTTGGAAAGCTCTATTTATGTGGCGAGAAAGCCCGTTGTATTAATCTAGATGACAGTATGGGGGAAATGGAGTAGAGTGCCAGCTGGTTGTATTGATGTGAGCAGACAGGAGAGCTGCAAAATGTGTGAAGCTGAAACTGGTAGAACAAAAAGGAGAAACAGGTGACCCCCTAGTTATAGTTGAATATCATTCCTTCCTCAACAACTGATGGAGCAACTATACAGAAAACTGCAAAGATCCAAAAGAACTCAAAACAACCATCAACAAACAGCATCTAATGAATATCTGTCAAACACTACCCAATCACAGCAGATACGTATTGAAAAAAAATACTGATTGATTTATTTTTGATAGAGACAGAAATTGAGAGGAGAGAGAGAGAGAGAGAGAGAGAGAGAGAGAGAGAGAGAGAGAGATAGAGAGGGACCTGTAGCACTGCTTCACAATTTGTGAAGCTTCCTCTCAGCAGGTGGAGACCAGGACTTGAACCTGGTTCCTTGTGTACTGTAACGGGTGTGCCCAACCAGGTGTGCCACCACCCGGACCGCAGATACACACTTTTTTTAAAAGTGTCTATGGAAGGTATACCAAAAGAATATACAGTAGGATATGGAATCAACCTAAACAAATTGAATAACTTGCCAAACAGTGTTAAATAATTTGATCATGTTGAAATCATATATAATGTGTTCGCTGACTACAAAAGAATAAAGCCAGACATCAAGAACCAAAGGAAAACTATACCTCCAAATACTTGGAAACTGAACAGCATGCATTTAAGTAGTCTGTGGATAACAGAGAAAGTCTCAAGAGAAATCAAAACAGACATGAAATGAATGCTAGAAAAATATAGCATATCAAAATTTGTGTGACAACCGAAGCGTTGCTGATAGGGAGATTTATGGCACTACATTCAGAAATTAGTAAATAATGAAAGAATAAATCAACCCTATTACATCTGACTCCAATTACTTAAAAAAAGGAAAGGAGTGGAAAGGGAACCCAAAGGCAACAGAAGGAAGGAAATCATAAGGGAAGTGGAAATAGCAAGAGCATTTAAAGAGGGAAAACATTGGAGAAATCCAATGAAAGGACTTGGGGGAAAAAGTCATATCACTAACAAGACCAACAAAAAAAGAGAAAAGATATAAATGATCAATACCAGGGGTGAATGAAGGACTATAAGACCCTGTAGATATCAAACAATAAGTAAAGAAATGATCAATTTTACAATATAAATGACAACAACTCTATTGAAATGGATCACTATTAAAACATATCGCCAAGATTCACCCAATATGTGATATCTAATTAAGGTGGCCTTATTGAAGAAGGGTTGTAAAGGTGTGATGACTCTCTGAGGTTCGATGTGGTTTCTTCACTCAAAAAGCATTTCGAGAGAATGTGCATAGCAGGAGTGCAGTTTCTTAATTTGTCCTTTATTAGAGTGTAAGATGAGTTCCGTGCAAAAAAGTGACATTCTAGTTAAAGCTAGAGTT
Organism: Erinaceus europaeus; assembly: GCF_950295315.1. Taxonomy (NCBI): domain Eukaryota; kingdom Metazoa; phylum Chordata; class Mammalia; order Eulipotyphla; family Erinaceidae; genus Erinaceus; species Erinaceus europaeus. The sequence continues at coordinate 29,550,595 of NC_080181.1, forward strand.
AAAAGCACAGAGGACAGGTTCCTGAGGGTCTCTGGTCCTAAAACAGCAAAAGACAGAATTAAAAAGATCTGTACAAGCCCCTCCCTTTTATACACTTCTTTATGTCACACCAGGGCCCACTTTTCATTGGCCCAGTGAGACAAACTCCTCCCCCTTTATATAATATGAAACAGACCTCCACCAACCTGCTTCTCAGTTAAAACAAAAGTGTGCATCCCAGTTCCCTGTGTGCAAACCAGTGAAAGCAGTGTCCCTGCTCCCCTTAGATCTTAATGCAATAGATCCTAGCTAATTGAGGTCTCACCCTTTCTTTATGTCTCATGTTCCCCTTTCTTTATATCTCATGTTCCACCTCTGAGTGAGATTATCTGGTATTCATCCTTTTCTTTCTGGCTTATTTCACTTAACAGAATTTCTTCATGTTCTATCCAAATGTTAGCAAAAGAGATTATATCATCATTTCTTACATCTGAGTAGTATTCCTCTGTACATTTATACCATAATGAGAGAGCTCATTTTATAAGTCTTATTTACTGTTATGTTGCAGGAATTATTATATACAGAACACACAGTATATTATATCTCTTTTTTTTAAAGGCATACTTTATTTTATTTTCATGAGAGACAGAGACCAGAAAACTACTCAGCTCTAGCTTATCATGGTGCTGAGAATCAAACCTGGGTCATCTCAGTCTCAGACATAAAAATCTAGTGTTGAACCATGGTGCATCACCCTGGCACCAAGTATCTCTTAAATGCATTATAAACCTGCACAGACGAGTAAGACATCAGTTTTGTGATTCTAAATCTAGTTCTCTTCTATTGGGACAATTCAACATTTCCTAGTACTTCTAGCAGCAAACTATAACTGCCTAGAGGTATAGATAGTAGTTTAGCCTTTTCCTGAAATAATTCTTGTAGTTGCAGAACTGATTTAAGTTATGTCATAAGTTCCACTACAGCCCTGGTATCACTTTTCCCTCCTCACCTAGAAGATTGTTTATAGAAATAGTAAGGTAGAAGACTCGGGAGCTGTAGCACAATGGTATTCGTGCCTGAGTCTCCAGGGTCCTTGGTTCAATCCCCAGAACTTGAGTAGTGCTGTGGTGAAAAAGGAAAGAAGTAAGGAAGGAAGGAATGGAGGAAGGAAGGGAGATAAGGAGGGAGGGAGGGAGGGAGGGAGGAAGGAAGGAAGGAAGGAAGGAAGGAAGGAAGGAAGGAAGGAAGAAGGAAAAAGGGAGAGTCAAGTCTAGGAAAAGTTTGAATTGGCAGATCTAAGCAACACTTCTCAAGAAGCCAGAAACTTAGTGAAGCATCCTAGAATTTTTTTAAGTAGCATCTGACTCCTCACACCTGCTAACATCCCAAAGGATTTCCAAGGCAAAATGTACTCAGTCTATGTCAACTCAACCCTCAAAATAAAGGATCGCTTCCAAATGCGTTATTTGAAAACATTTGACTGTTTTGGCACCAGGGAGGACTAAACAAGAAAAAAAAGTAGCTGGGATGCACAAGAATTCATTCCAGTTCATAGAACGGGAGGGGAAGAAGTCTTGAGGGGTGAAGGTAATATTCATGCCAAGCATGATTGGAATTGCTTCAAACACCTCTGGTGCTATGCCATGATGATACCGGCAGAGGGCGCTGTCGGTCTGTGCGCAAAGCCTCCTGGGTCCCTCCAGTATCTTTTCATCATTGCAGTTTTGTATTCTTGCCATTTCCTTTAAGATTCAGGTTCAGTGACTATAACCTTAGGAAAACCTTGAGATCTGAGGTGTAGGCAATGGTTGAGGATTTATGGGGAAATACTGTTTTCACTGCTCAGGACTGAAAATGCTCCCTTCAGTTGGCAACAAAGACACGGGGGACAGGGACAGAAACTAAAATCGAACAAGAAAGCTTGCCTGGCAAATGGCTTCATCTATTTTCCCAGGCCCAGCTCCCTCTTCTCTTTGAACACGTGGCTTTGAAGTCAGCTCTATTTTCTGCAGTGTGCAAAGAAACGTGGGAGTTAGGGAAACAACCATGGCTGGTCTCGGTGAAGTGTACATTCCAGGATTAATTATCTGGGCATGTGAGATGACAGTTGGGGAAGACGGAGAGGTAATATATATTTCCCTTTTGACAGCAAGTGAAGGAGCATCTTTTGTAGCTCACACAAGTGCCCTAGGAAATTCTGGGCAGTCATGAATGCCAGTGCCTTTGGGATTCCTGCCAAGGAGACTCGGCTTCTATGCTCCAGGTCATAACAACTTCATAGGCAACGTGGAGAGTGACAGGTTGGCTTATGCTCAAGATTTTACACTCTGTGCTTGAAGGCACTACTTAGCCATCACTCCCGGCATTTGCAGTCATCTCCACCTCCAGAGGAGTGGGGAGAAACCATTCACACTTTCTGAGATAGTGTCCAGTTATCCCTGTGAAGGAAATGCCTGTGGAGTTCTTGCATAGATAACTTGTGGGGTAATGAGTCACAGATTCCTTGTTTTAAAAGGTCAACTCTCAAGTGGCAATTGAATGGGAATCAGAACTAATGGCTAAGAACTGACAGGGATGGTGGAGAAGGAGAAAATGTACGAATGTTTGCTGAATGCCTGCAATGGGTCCAGCATGCTTCCTGCTTTAGTGAGGTCACAGCCCTGTTGCTTCAGGACTATTTTCTCTCTCTTTGCCACATGGAAAATTTAAGAGAGTTTAAGGAACCCAGCTGAGGTGACAAGGATCCAGGGATGTCTGTCTAGACATTCTTGGTTCTTTCTTTTCACTAACACTGAACTCCCATGGCCTTGAGATGAAAGGTTTTCGTATGTGTAGCTCTGTTGCCTTCTTGTGAGAAGTTACTGGTTGTATGTGACCAAGAGAAAGGAAGTTGTTACAGGGAAGACTGTTTTGTGGACTGAAGCTGCTTTGGCCTCATTGTCTCTCCTTAGTGATCCAAGTTGCTATCTGGACCAGCCCCCAGTCTACTTTTTGAGCCCAGCTCAGGTGGTGTGGACTGGGAGCATATATGAGCCATAGTCCATCAGTCAGGCTCCTGGGTCCAATCTATAAGATCTCTGTGTGCCAAACAAAGGCCTTAAGGTTTCTAGGAGGAAATATTTCTTTGAAGATGTTGTTTGTGACTTTATTAAAACTGTTACTAAGGGCTACATATTAGGAAAGATTAGATGGTGGTGGCGGTGTGATGATGATGGGGTGATGGTGATGGTGATGATTATGGTAATGATTATGATGTCCTTGATGTGGTGGTGATGATGATATTGATATGATGTACTGATGTGCTGAAGTAATGATGGGGTGATGATGTGCTGATGTAATGATGATATGGAGATGGGGATATGGTGATAGTGAGGATGATGGTGGTGATGATGTGATGATGATGATTTGGCCCCTCTCTCTCTCTCTCTCTCTCTCTCTCTCTCTCACACACACACACACACACACACACACACAGATGTGGATTTGGCCCATGTGAATTCAGGTTTTCCATCAGCAAAGGAGTTAGATGGAAATTGCAGAAAGCTAAATGGGTAGTGTATTTGAAGTCAGAGCCTGGAAGTGGAAAAGCCTCTGAGGGGCTGGAGGTTTCTCATTATTCCTAAAGACCCTGACATGGAACTGCTGCAGGACACACCTCCTCAGTAGTGACAGGGGGCAATTGCTCAGACACTGTGCTCTGCAGGGAAGGGACTTGTGTGTCCCTTCAGATCCAATGCAGTTTTAGTCCCCAGAATGACTGGGATGTTACTCTTGTAAGCCTGCTGCTTTTGCTCAACTGTTCTTTCTCCTTGGAGTATTTTTTTTTCTTCTCCAGCTGGTTGAATCCCAATTATTTTTCAGGACTTAGCTGTCATGACTCTTTTTGTTCTCCTTCCTCATTGTCAAACACTGGCACCAAAAAATAGGGTTGATAAGCCAGAGCTGTATTTATTGTTTACTGTGGTAAGAAGGACCACTGTGTGTGTGTGGGGGGGGGACTACGTGGTGGTGCACCTGGTTGAGTGCACATATTACTATGTGCAAAGACCCAGGTTCAAGTCCCAGCTTCCTATCAGTAGGAGGGACACTTCACAAGCCCTAAAGTAGGTCTGTAAGCGTCTCTCTTTCTCTTTCCTTTTCTTATCTCCTCTTCCCCTCTCAATTTCTTTTTGTCCTGTCAAATAAAAAAAGAGGGAAAAGTAGCCACTGGGAGGGGTGGATTCATAGTGCTGGCACTGAGCCCCAGTGATAACCCTGATGGCACAAAGAAAAAAAAAAGAAGTAGCCAAAGTTCCTATAAGGTGGGGTTGGGTGGAGAGTAGGGCAGAGGGAGGATACTTGTGAGGCTTGGACATCTCCTGAAGGTGGGCCTTTAAGTGCTGAAGCTTAGGCTAAGATGACAGTCATAATATAAGAGTTTACAGTCAAGGGCACAGGAAGGTAGGGATTGGGACAGCTTCTCAGATCATATTGTTTCATGCTATCCATTGGAGAGGGTGTCAATTTGAAACAGATTGCCAAGAGTGTTCAGTTACTTTCTTTTTTAAAAAAAAAATTTATCTATTTATTTTCTTTTGTTTCCCTTGTTGTTCTTATGGTTGTAGTTACTATTGTTGTCATTGTTGTTGTTGGATAGGACAGAGAGAAATGGAGAGAGGAGGGGAAGACAGAGAGTGGGAGAGAAAGAGAGACAGCTGCAGACCTGCTTCACCGCCTGTGAAGCGACTCCCCTGCAGGTGAGAAGCTGGGGGCTCGAACCGGGATCCTTATGCCAGTCCTTGTGCTTTGTTCCACCTGCGCTTAACCCACTGCGCTACCACCCGACTCCCGTTCCCGTTCAGTTACTTTCTAATCCTATCTACTTGGGCAAGTGAAATCATGGTAGTAAGGAATAATTACATCATGTGGATGTGAGCTACATGGCTTAGATTGTTTTGATTTTTCACTGTCTAGTGATAACCTCTTCTACCCCCCACCCCCACCATAGCCAAAATAACTTGTTCAGATTCCATCACAGTGGATGCCAGTGAAAGGTCTTTCTGCCTTTCCCACCTGTGAATGTCTTGAGGTCAGGGGGAACTTAGAAACATACAGACCTTGAAAACCGAGTGATTAATGGATGAGAATGGAAGAAAACATCCAAATGTGGTCCCTTTAGTAGGAGTTGGTTATATTAACAATTTACAGAGAAATTCTTCAGCACATGTTCAATTATACTGCTCCCCCATCTTTACTCCTCCTGCCCTGCCTTTTGCACTCAAGAATACAGGAAAAGAGTGCAATCAATTTGGGAAAAGTAGAGAATATAAAAACAAAACCTCCTGCATCTCATCTTTAATCATAGAGGCGGATATGGATTTGGGGGAGGAGGGAGGGACAGGTATGGAGAGAAAGGTCAAAATCAGCATTTAAAATAGTTACCTAACATAGAGAACCTGGCATGAAATGTTGGCAGCCTGCCTTTTTCTTCAAATCAGTGCTTGAATGTAGAGCCAGGCTATCTCACTGGCCACAGTATTATGATGCCTTTATTTGCTTGCTTAGCCATCCAGAATCAATCCAAATTCAGTGTCTGAGCTTTGCTGCAGTAATTGCCCAGGAGGGAGTTGAGAGACTAAGAGTCATTTCATGAGTTTTCTACTGGCCACAACAGTCTCTAGAAAGAAAACTCAGCTGGAAGCCATAGCCTGGGCTTTATTTGCCATTTCTGCATTCAGACAGTACAGGGAAAGCTTCCAGTTGTTTGTTACCATGTCTGCAGTTGTTATCCTAGAATAATCTCTGTGAAAGAATATGGAGGGAGGAGGGCAGGAGCAGTGTGGGGAGGGAGCTGGAATGGGGCAGGATTGCAATGATGCTGGATAATAAGAATGCCAATAGTATAGCATTATAGATTTCCATTTGCATAACACCCTTGTCCTTATGGTTTTTTTTTTTTTTGACACCTGCAGACCTGCTTCACCGCTTGTGACACCCTTGTCAATACACATTCTTCCTTGTCTCACTATAAAAGACTGCAAAGGGAACCACCAATCCACTGACACTGTCAGTCTCTTCTCTCCACAGGGGAGCTCTGTGGCCAGCCGTGTAACTGCAGTGTCTTCCAGGGATGCAGAAACCTGAGCAAAGGAGGAAGGAAACAGGTAGGCTCCCCACTGGTCCACTCCTGGTAGGGAGAGTAATTCTAGGATGAAGGTGAGTGTCACTAAGTAATAGAGTGAAACTGGGGGTCAGTTGAGGCTGGGCAAACTCAGAGATGGGCAAAGAGAAGTGGTTAGAATTGAGGAAGAATTGAGAAGAAAACATTTGCTGAGCCTTTAAGTAGTCTGTCTCACAACAAGATATTACACAGAAGTGAAAAGGAGGGAATAAAGGGGCCAAATGGTGCTACACCTGCTTGAGTGCACACATTACAATGGGCAAGGGCCTGGGTTCAAACGCCCACCTCCCACCTGCAGGGGAAGCTTCAGGAGCAGTGCGGCAGAACTGAAGGTGTCTCTCTTCCTTCTCTAGCTCCTCCTTTCCTCTCAGTTTCTCTTTGTCTTTATACAGAATAAATACATAATAATGAAAATAAAATTATTAACACACAAAATAATAAAAATAAACAATTACATCAAAAAAGGAAAGAAAACAAAGAATAAGATGTGCAGGGCAATGTTTATGAGTCTACTTACAAACCTGAAAGGGAAGAAAGGTCTCATCCATCTCATATGACACCCTTTTCATAAAGTCATAAGCTAACTAAAGCAAAACTAATTATTAGTCATATATATTTTATAAAATTATGCAAATGATATGGGAAATAATATACATATTATTTAAGGTAGTGGTCATTTTCTTGGGAAAGGAGGGAGGGAAATGGATTCAGAGAGTCAGGTTGGTAGGTTAATGGATGTTCTTGATAAATAATTGCTTAAAATAGTAGCCATCAATAGAGAATTTATTGCTTAAAATAGTAGCCATCAATAGTAGCCATCAATAGAGTTTTTGTTATGGACCAAAAACTCACACTAGTTCCGATTCTGTATGTCTAAGGTAAAGACAGATACATGACCATAGAGGGAAACCAATAGGATCAGGGAGATTTGTGTTAGTAGTATGCCTTATTTGCATGCCTAAGATTCTAGAGGTCCCAGGCTAAAAAAAAAATGAAAGAGAGAAAACACTGCTTGGTTTTGGCATAAGGTGGCGACAGGGATTAAACCTATTACCTTTAGGACATCAAGTATATAAGTTGGGGAACTAACATAGTGAGTTGTCTCCCCTACCCAATATTATAAAAAATATAATAACAAAGATAATAGCCAAGTAAGACAAATTCTACTTTCCACAAGCAGACACTGGGTTCAGCATTTTGTTTATGTCATGTTGTCTAAGCCTTATAAATTTAGTAGCATTATAAATCATACTTTACATGAGGTACAGAGTGGCTAAATTACTTACCCAAGGCAATATGGATCTAATGGTCAAGCCAAGATCTGAACCAACTCCAGGAGCTAAGACTTACTGTTCAAAATTCCTAGCTTAAGTCCTTCAGCCTTGGCATTGGTTGAAGCACTAATGTCACTTTGGTTAACACCTGCTGCCTTCAAGCCTAGCATGCTGTAGAGCTCTGTCAGCATGTAAGATTGCTACTATTTTCTATAAGCTGACACTGACAACCCATGGGCCCCAGTTCTGGACTGCTGTAATGGGGAGTATTTGCAAAGAGGTGACTTCAACTCAGAATAATCTGTCAGTGAGTTTTCTATCCCCGTTGTCTGAAGGTTATTCTGTGTAGTGGTCTGTGGCAAAGGACAAGACCTTAGAGTGGAGCTAGCAGTCTGGAATGCTAAGCTTGAACTTTTAGCTTTGGGCTGTGGAGTTTGGAGAATACTGATGCTGACTGAGAGTAGAGAGTAGGCTGGATTGAATAAATGTCATGAGACATCATGCTGGCCCTAAGAGACATCTAGAAAATTGGTACCACTGACCCAGGGACACAGGACACAGGACACAGTTACCAGCTGTGATTCTTTTTTTTAAATTCTTTTTTATTTTCTATTTATTTTTTAAAATTTTTTTCCATCTGTGATTCTTAAAGTAGCCTACTGTGTCATTCACACTGGTAAACCCAGTGGAGAAAATAAACTGGGGTAATTACAGTATGAATTATGATGAACTCCCTTTTCTTTACAGTATGTGTATCATTTGTGATTCTCAAGGTTGATGCATACAATGCACTTGACTACTATGTCATTCTCTCTACTAAACACAGTGGAGAGACTAAACAGGAATAATTACGGTATGAATTATGGAAAATTCCCCTTTCTTTACAACATGTGCAAAAGACAGTTGTAAATGCACTCCCCTTTCTTGGGCAAGAGATTTCTTCTCCACAGTCCTTCCTGGGGCCCATATAGAGACAGGCAAAGCCTCTGGAGAGCATGAGGGAGAGACTCACAGGAGGAATCAAATTAAGTTGAAAACTTCCTTTGACATTTAAGAAAAGTCAACAACCATCTAAGTGATGAGAGAGACCAAAAATATAACTGGCTGAATGTCAATTTCAAAACTAGAAAGATAGCTGCTACTTTATCTCACCGAGCAGGTGTTTCTGAGCAGTAAATAACTCGCGGATGGTCTATTAAACTTTAATGCTTGTGATAACAGCAAAGAGCATGTTGCTGCCCTCCTCAAAAAAAAAAAAATACATCGATATATATAAAAACAAACAGCAATTTTCAACATTTATGCTTTGCACCATTTTCTTTTCACAGTTGTTTCACTGCATTATCTTTTGCTATTATCTTGACCGCAAGTCCTGGCTGCACGAAGCTGATTTGCAACCGTGGGCAGAACAACCTAATGTAATTAACTATCTGGCAAGTGTACAATGATCATTTCCACATAAAAAAAGAGATTCTCTCCTTGAATGAACACCCTCCAAATAAAGCACTGACTTTTTTTTTTTTTTTTTTTTTTTTTACTGCGTGTAAAACAGGGCATGAGATTTTAATTTTTTTTTTCTTGAAGGGGGCAGACTTGTTTTCTCCCAGCTTTCTTCCTTTAAATTAAACCCATCATCTTTGTGAGGTTTTTATTGAAAGAGTAATTATGGCACTTCAAAGTGACTTTAAAAAATATCCATAAGAAAAAAAAAAGTGAAGCAACGTAATTGGAAAAAGGTTAGATACGAGGAGATGTGCAATTTGAATGAGCCAGATGAGAGTTATTACCTAATAATGAGGCTCCGCACTCCTATTACACTGGCTTTTGTATCTGAGCCTTTAAAAACCAGGAGCTAATGAAGCTTCCTGCCTCCCTTGTGACTGAGGTCACTGTTACCGCTCTCTGATGAATGGAGAAAATAAGCCACCAAGACCAGGTGAACTTGGATTTTCTTCAGTTCAGACCATTTATTAATGCCATGGTTGGGAAGAAAACTTGGAGGAAACTTCAACTCTAGGTTCTCCAGCTAATTTGCTTCCTTTCCTCAGAATGCCAAGCGCCCATGATATGATCCTTGGCCTCCAGTTGCATACACTGAGGCCCCAGAGTACAGAGATTGTGGGACAGAGTGGTAACAGTTAGGGAGCAGACCCCATTCCCATCAAGGCCTGAGGACTTAACAAATCCTCTTATGGACATGAAGAGGGAAGGAGAGTGAGCAATACCCGAGTATTCAATGTTCAGTTGTTAAGTCTGAGAGAGTTGGAAATTGGTCATAGGTCATGATCAGGGCTTCTGACCCTTGTGTCTGCACACTTCCAAGAGAGAGTAGAGAGGAATCAGTGTTGTGTGGTGTCAGGTGAGCACCTTGAGACTGTTTCATTTGAAGATTGGTGTTTCATATCATTGATCAGAAAGTGATACTGGAATAGAGAGAAATGTGCTGACTTTTTAATAAACCTAGACTCATCCTGCGCCAGTTAGATCTGAGGTTTGTGGAGATAGCCCAAGTGCTGTTCATTCCTGGAGGGTGGCTGGATGAAGAAGTGGTGAGATAAGTAGAATTTGGACTAGATTTGATGTATTGCACCAGAATAGAGGACTCAGGGTGGTGGCGGTGGGGGGAGGGGTTGGAAGTGTTCAGGTCCTGGAACATGATGGTGGAGGAGGACTTAGGTTGGGGATTAGAGCATTATGTGGAAAACTGAGAAATGTTACACATGTATCAACTACTGTATTTTATTGGTTGATTATAAATCATTAATTCCCCCAATAAGGAAAAAAAAAGAATAGAAAAAAAGGTGTGAGGTAAATATGAATATTATTTTCCTGAAAAAAAACCAGGGACATCCTAGCCTTTGCAACAACATGGATGAAATTTAAGGGCATTATATTAAATAAAATAAGTCAGAAAAACCAGGCAAAATGCTGCATTATCTGACAAATATGTGGAATCTAAAAACAAATACCAGGCAGAGGGTAGATAGCATAATGGTTATGCAAACAGACTCTCATGCCTGAGGCTCCAAAGTCCCAGGTTCAATCCCCCGCACCACCATAAGCCAGAGTTGAACAGTGCGCTGGTTAAAAAATAAATAAATAAATAAATAAATAAGTAAAACAAATACCATCAAAACTCATAGAAAAAGAGATTAGCTTTGTAGTTAGGAGGCGAAGAGTCAGGGAAGGAGACTTGGAGAAAGAAGGTAGGGGCAGGGTGGTGGCGCACCTGCTTGAGCACACATGTTACAATGTGTAAGGACCCAGGTTCAAGCCCCCAGTCCTCACCTGCAGGGGGAATGCTTTGCAAGTGAAGCAGGGATGCACGTGTCTCTTTCACTCTCCCTCTCTATCTCCCCCTTACTTCTAGATTTATTTCCAATAAATGAAAAAAGATAATAATTTTAAAAAAAAAGGAGAGAGAGAAAGAAGGTGTGAACTGCCCATTATCAACTGAGGAAGTAGTAGGGATGGAATGCACAACAGTGACTATCGTTAATAGCACTCAGTAAGTAATAGGAAAGTTGAGAGTAGATCCAAAGGGTTCTTATAAGAATAATATATTTTTTCCTTTCTCTTCTTTCATTTCTCATTATTATATCAAATGAGAAGATGGTTTATAATTTAACCTATCTTGATGGTCCTTCCATAATACATGTAAACCGAACCATCATGCTCCATGTCTCAAATTTAGATGGTGGTGTATGCCAATATATTTTCTTTCTGAATAAAACCAGGGGAAATAAATAAAACCGAATACTTCAAAACTTCGGACATCTGAATTCTTGGTTATGTGACTGTGGGGAAAAATAATCATGTAAACTTCATAGTGAGTTTTTCCTTTCCTTGGATATTTTGCATTTTTTTCCTGTGTCTTCTTGCATCTTCATTTCAACTCAATCCTCATTCATTTATTTCTTCAGGCAGCAAGCTAGTTTTAATTCCTCCCCCCCCCACACCTATTTCAAATGAGAAGTCAAGAAAAAGTAGACAAAACAATAAACTAACACCTTAAGGTTTTGTGTAGGCATTTTCCTGTGTGGTCTATAATTATTGACTGATTTAATCCTCAAATAAGCAGATTAGCTAAATCTGAAGAAAAAGGTAATTCTGGAGTTCCTCTCAGGTTCTGTAGAGGAAAGAACCCCCAGTTATAAGGCTGAGGATTTTCTGCTACTTATCTCCTGGAGTCACATTTAAATGCAGATAACATCATCTTTTTTTTTCTTTATTTGTTTTAATAAAGACCTAAGAGGAGACAAGAGTGTGGAGAAAATTTTTTTTTTGACTGCCGGTGAATTGTTTTGCAAATATAAACCCAGTCCTGTTCTGATCTTCCATAAGTCATGTCTGAGTCCTTATTTTTTTCTCCTATCACCTCCTCCTCTTCATGGTCTCCATCAATCTAAGAGATAAATTTCTTCTTCAGAGAAAGTGATCTTTTAAGCCCATTTTCTCTAAACTTGCTAATATCCTTGAACTGACAAGCGATATTAAAAAAAAAAAAAAGCTGAGTTGTCATACTGATGTCCAAATTTATGCCTAATACCTGTGGGATGGGGGAGTGGGGGCTGGGTTCTGATTCTCAGAGCCAGCCTTGACTTACTACACTTGCAACTTTACAGGCACGTGCATACAGAGAACTGTACATGCAGTAGTGCACTCGTTTAAACTGACGTGGGAAATAAGATGAGAAATGGCACCAGCCATATGGCGAGTGACTCATGCAGCACCACTTGCAAAACTGCAAGTCATCACCTCCTCCTTCCCTTGGCTCTGGCTGCAGGAGCAAGGTCACTCAGTACATCCCTATCCACTGCTGCCCCACCTTCCTTTCTGCTTTACCCACTCAGCTCTACCTCTCTCTCAGGGCCTTAGGAACCCCTCTGCCTGGTCTCTCAACTCACCCTCCAAGTCTAACATTTCACTCATGCCAGGAAGGAAGCCACCTTCTCCCAGACTGTACTTTCTTCCACCTCAGTCTCTAGCAGCCCAGCTAAAGCAAATGTGATCCTCTTTCTCCAGCTTCTGCAGCCTCTGAATAGAGGACTTTGAATAGCAGAGTCAGGTCCAGTAAAAAAATAGAGGTTTCCCTTAGTGATAACCTCAGCTATGCCCTTGGGTTTTAGCATAGCTAACTATTTCTAATTTGCCAAGCAGTGTTGGTTTAAGCAACTTAAGACTAGATGATACTCTCTACCCAGTCTGTTGCCAGGAGGAACATGTTAAGTAAGATATACTGAAAATTCATTAGGTTCCAGACAGTCTTAAATGATCTACTAGAATTATCTCATTCAATCATCCTGTCAACACAAGAGATAATTACTATTATGAATCCTGTTTTATGTGAACATATTGAGACATAGAGAAGTTAGGAAACATGCCCATGGCCACACTCAGTGAAACTAAAGGGCTAGAATTTAAGTTCTGCGTGGATATTTGAGCCTGTATTCTTATTTATTTATTTATTTATTTATTTATTTCCCCTTTTGTTGCCCTTGTTTTCTATTGTTGTTGTAGTTACTGATGTCGTCGTTGTTGGATAGGACAGAGAGAAATGGAGAGAGGAGGGGAAGGCAGAGGGGGGGTAGAGAAAGACAGACACCTGCAGACCTGCTTCACTGCTTGTGAAGCGACTTCCCTGCAGGTGGAAAGCCGGGGGCTCGAACCAGGATCCTTAGCTGGTCCTTGGCGCTTCGTGCCACGTGCTCTTAACCCACTGTTCTATCTCCCAACTCCCGAGCCTGTATTCTTAAACACACCCTCTACTTAACCTCTTTCAAAAGTAACTTTACATATATGTTTTTCCTGTTGTAGTTATAATTAGAGAGTAGACTATGTTAGGCAAAATTCCAGAGACCCCATAATGTCTATCTTCCAAGCTATACCCAGAATAATTCCCTCCCTTGAGTGTAGGTGGGATCTTGACTTGCTTCTACCAGTAGATTCTAACAAAGATTGGGGGGATGTCACTATTGTGATTTTGCTACATTTTGGGAGAGACTGCTACTGACCTTGAAGAAGTAAATAGCCATGAATTATTATATGTAGAGAGAGAAAGATCCACACGGGAGGGGAGTGTTAGTAGCTCTTAGAACTTGTAGATAGCCTCTAGTCAACAGTCTGTGAGAAATGGAGACCATCGTGTATGCAAGAAAGCACAGGGCCAACAGCCCACATGAGCTTGGAACTAGTTTCTGCAGTTGAACCTGCAGATGACAATGTAGCTTGGGTGACACTGACAGCAGCCTTCTGAAACCTTGAGCAGACAATCCAGGGGAGTCAGGCTGGATTCCTAATGTACTGAGATTCTGAGATAATAAATACGTGCTGTCTTAAACAGAGAGGTTTGTAGCACTTTGTTATCCTGCAATAAAATTATTAATAAAGCTTGAGGAACTTTCCCCAAGCTCCTTAATAAGATTACAGTGTTGGGAATTGAACCCAGTGGTCTGACACCAAAGTCACATTCTTAGCCATTTCTCTGTTCTACTTCTTTCAAAATTGATGTCATAGATGATTTTCTGTTCTCTGTGATAATTACTTCTCCAATTTTCTACTACTTTAGCAGCTCATAATGTCCTTGAAAGAAGAAATTGTAGAGGAGATTTTTGATAGTTCATTAGAAGAGCTCATCCTCTTTCCCACTTTCTTTCTGTTGTTGTTGCCAGCAGTACTAAATGCATGTGTCACACTTCATGGCTATTTTAGACACAGTCTAAATGGTCACAGTGTTTGCAGCTTTTTGTGGGTCTGTACAATGTACCTCAAAAATCCAAAATTGCACTAATGGGCAAGAAAATTAGATCTTCTATGATGAAGATCTAAAAAGATTTGAGGTGCAAGGAAATGCAGAACATGGGGGGTGGGATGAGGACGGACCTTCAAAGCATTTAACCAGAGAAGCATAACAGATACATCAGACATGAAAGCAAACTGGCCAGCACAACAGGGTTGTTTCAGTCGTGGGTTAGGATGTCAGATCCCTTGTTAAGACTGACTTTATGTCCTTGACCTTGAGTCCTGTCACAAGCAAATGACATGAGGTAAGAGCCCTAATGCCAGATGGAAATGCAGGGTCCCTGGCTCAAATGCTCCAAATTTCAAGACCATGACAGCATTGCACTAAAGTAAGCACAGGGCCTTTCTGAGTGTGGGGCTGGGTCTGACTAGATACCCTGCACCAGTGTGCAGGCCTCCCTGAGCACAGTTCACACACATTCTCAGCAATGTTTGATCTTGCAATGCTTATTATTAAATAGCTACTATTATTAGAACCATTCTTCTTCTTCCTGTGCTTCTTACCTGCCTCATACATTCAAAAGAACTTGTAGGGGCCAGGTGGTGGCACACCTGGTTAAGTATTCTCATTACAGTCCTCAAGGACCTGGGTTCAAGCCCTTGATCCTTATCTGCAGAGGGGGTGAAACAGGGCTGCAGCTCTTCATCCCTTTCCCTCTATCTCCGCCACCCCTTTCAATTTCTTTCTGTCTCTGTCCAATAATAAATAAATAAAACATTTTTAAAAAATACCAGAAGAGCTTATAAACTGATAGCTAGAACCTACATTACATTCCCCACTGTGTCCCTTCCTCTTTTAGCTACCTTGGGATGTGTAATCCTATGAGACAGGGAGGACTCTTGTTTTCTGGGCTTACAGATCAGAGAGTTTAATAGCAAAAATGGCTAATGCCTAGCTTAGGGTCAAATAAGAAAAATGGGTCTCATATCTATACCTTCTAGTGGTGTTATCAAGTTGAATGAGGGGCATGTTTCTTGTTCATGTCCTTATTTTTGTATCTCTGACCTCACACCCACCCAGTCTTCTGTCCCAGGATAGTATTACACTCAGTGTGGTGACTGGGGGGTTTAAAAGATTGGTTAAAACTCATTGGTTAAAAATCTCTCATTATTTTATTGGCATATTCTATGGGTCTTAGTTCTCTTTTTTTCATCTATTTGGCTTCTGCTCATACTGCATGATTATATGTGTGAAAATATAGGTCCCAGATATGTCAAAGTCCAGTTATGGAGTTTTAGGATTGTAAAGGACTTTAGACTAATTTAAGGCAAACTTCTTTTTCTCAAGAGGAAGATCAAGTCAATGAAGTTTTCTGGATACTATGATAATCACCAGCAAATCTAGCAGATCCTGTTTACAGCTCTTTTTCTGCATATTAGGCAACTCCTTTCTCTACTGAGTCATTTATTTTATTGCTAACTGTGACCTCAGCATGTTTTTATATCCATGGTTGTCCTTGGTCCTAAGATGTATATAATTGTTCTCCCTGTGGACTCCAGATACTATTACTATACTCAAACTTTTTAATTATTTTATTTATTTATTTATTTATTTATGCCTCCAGGGTTATTGCTGGGGCTCAGTGCCTGAACTATGAATCCACTGCTCCTGGAGGCCATTTTTCTCCTTTTCTTGCCCTTGTTGTCTGTCGTTGTTGTGGTTATTATTGTTATTGTTGTTATTGTTCTTGTTGTTGGATAGGACAGAGAGAAATGGAGAGAGGAGGGGAAGACAGAGAGGGGGAGAGAAAGATAGACACCTGCAGACCTGCTTCACCACTTGTGAAGCAACCCCTCTGCAGGTAGGGAACTGGGGGTTCGAACCGGGATCCCTACACCAGTCCTTGTACTTTGCATCATGTGCGCTTAACCCGCTGCACTACCACCTGGCCCCAAACCTTCTTTCTTTCTCCCTTTCTTTCTTTCTTTCTTTCTTTCTTTCTTTCTTTCTTTCTTTCTTTCTTTCTTTCTTTCTTTCCTGGGGAATTAAGGTTTACAGTTGACAGTAAAATACAGTAGTTTGTACATGCATAACATTTCCCAGTTTTCCACATAACAATACAACCCCCACTAGGTCCTGCTCTGCCTGCGGTATTCCAGGACCTGAATCCTCCCCTCTACTCTTTTATTTTATTTATTTATTTATTTATTTAAATGTCTTTATTGGGGAATTAATGTTTTACATTCAATAGTAAATACAATAGTTTGTTCATGAATAACATTTCTCAGTTTTCCATATAACATATACTCAAACTTTTAACTTGCATTTATTTTCTCTTTCTTTTTCTCTCCTTAAATCTCAGTATTCTTTTTGCAGATATGGGAAGGGAATTAGTGGTGGTATAGCCAATTGCAATTTGCTTATTCCTTCTCAGTATTTTATCTTTATGAGTACTGAACCATCAGTATCACAACAATTCTTACTTCAACACTTGTTAAATATTTAAGACCCGACATCTTTAAAAGGACATTAAAACCATTTTTCTTCTATTCTTTCTCCTCTTCTGACTTCTGATATATGTTGCAGCCTTTATTTTGGGCTATTTGTACTAATGCTGATTTCTACTATAAGGTACTTGTCTCCATCTTGTTCACTTTAAAGGTATTTTTTTTCTTTTCTTTCTTTTTTTTTTTTTTTTTTGCCTCCAGGATTACTACTAGGGCATGATGCTGGCACTACATATCCACAGCTCATGGCAGCCATTTTTTCCCATTTTATTGAATAAGACAGAGAGAAATTGAGAGAGGAAAGGGTGAGAGAGAGTGAGAGAGAAAGTTAGACACCTGCAGACCTGTTATACCACTTGTGAAGCATCCCTCCTGCGGTGGGGAACAGAGACTTGAACCCAGATCATTGCACAGGTTCTTTTGCTTCATACTATATACATCCAAGCAGGTGTGCCAACCACCCAGTGTGATTCCAAGGTATTTATTTATTTATTTATTTATTTGCCTCCAGGGTTATCTCTAGGGTTCAGTGCCTTCACTACGAATCTATTTCTCCTTGTGGCCATTTTTTCCCCATTGCTGTTGTTGCATTGTTGTGATTGCTATTGTTCTTGTTGGATAGGATACAGAGAAATTGAGAGAGGTGGGGAAGACAGAGGGGGAAGAGAAAGATAAACACCTGCAGACCTGCTTCACTACTCGAACCTACCACCTATCTTTGTGCTTAACACTGTGTGCTTAACCCAGTGCTCAACTGCCCAGCCCCCCGGTATCCTATTTTTATGGTTGAATTTCGAAAGTATGAAGTTTCAATTTATCCTGTGTTAGATACATCACAACCTGTAGATGGAGGGAATGTCACCTTTGTAAAGAAAGATATTTTGCACACCTATGGACATCTAATCTTTGATAAGGGGGCCCAAAGTATTAAATGGAAGAAGGACGCTCTCTTCAAGAAAGATATTTCGGTCATTACAATCTCCTTCCTACTTGAGCTCTGAGATACTTTTGGATCTCTTCAATTTTATTATTGCAGAACATTTAATAATAGACATAGTCCCTAATTTAGATAAGTAGTTGACTCCAGTCAAGACAAGAAATGAGGGGCCTAGCAATAGTGCAACAGGTTAAGCACACATGGCACAAAGCACAAGGACCAGCATAAGGATCCTGGTTTGAGTCCCCAGCTCCCCACTTGCAGGGGGGTCATTTCACAAGTGGTGAAGCAGGTCTACAGGTGTCTCTCTTTCTCTGTCCCTCTCTGTCTTCCCCTCCTCTCTCCATTTCTCTCTGTCCTACTCAACAACGACAGAAGCAACAACAACAACAATAATAACAACAATGGTAAACAACAAGGGCAACAAAAGGGAAAAAGGTGGTCTCCAGGAGCAGTGGATTCATAGTGCAGGCACCGAGCCCCAGGAATAACCCTGAAGGCAAAAAAAAAAAAAAAAGAGAAATGGGGAAGAAAAAAAAAAGACTAGGAATGGGCACAGGGAAGCAGCAGAGGGAAGAGAAACAACCAGAATTGTTTCCTAGCTGATGGTTGAAACGGTACTTTCCCCTGACTCTAGGAACCAGGGAAAATTGAAACTAAAGGTCATTAGCCAATGAAACACTTTCACAACTGCCAGATATTTGTGTGAAGGTCCATCAGTGATGTGGCAGAAAGCTGAACAGGCATTAAGCACAACTCAAACAGAGGTATCTTCAAACTCTACTGTCTTGGGTTTCCCCATCATTTTGCACTATCCAAGTTCACTCACTCACTTGCTCATTCACTCACTCCTTCATATTTTTATTTCCTACTCTATTTCCTCCTTCACAACCCTAGTCCAGTGAGTAGCCTAAATGCAGCTACTGATGTCTGTGCAAGAACTCTTATCGGACAGCTGCTGATGTGTCCATGGCTGTACTCTGGACCAAACGGTCCGGTATTCCACCCTATAAGTTTGTCTGTGATGTGTGTGTGCTGCGGGATTGGCTGCAAGCCTTTGATAACAAATACAATAATGCTGTTTATATTCACATGGGGGAAAGACTTGACTATCAGAACTGAGCTCTTCACAGCATAATTACAACTTGCTGAGTGCTGTGGCTCTGGTGAACAATGAAGATATAATCAGTGCACCTATTTGTCCTCCTGGATTCCAACCGGTAAAGCAATTTCTTTTTCACAGAACTGACAATTTTGCGGTTCTTGTGAAAATCCACCATTGTCCCTTCCCCTCCCCCCCCCTTGAAACCCTGTGATATGGAGCTCGCCAGAGGAAACACTGTGAAAGCAGCCTGGCTCCTGCATCATCTCCATGAAATTAGGCAGATCATATTTCCGGCACTGCTATCCTGATTGCATGTTTGTTTAAAATGACAGTTGATGTTGTGTATCTCTTTCATTAGGGAGGCTCAACGATCTTGACATTATTAACTAACTGCAGCACTTGCTGCATATAAACACTAATCCACAGAGACATCTCGGATAGTACTTGAAGAAAAAATAAGGCTCTTTGAATGTGAGGCACTAACAGAAGGATCTCAGCCATGTTTACAATTTGGCAGGTGTATTATTAGCCATTCACAGCGAAGACCTTTTCCAGGAGGCTTTAAATACCAAGATTTAGAGGGCAAACATCAACATCTGGGTTCAAGCATTTGAAGTGGCCAAATCAAGTGGAGGGGGAACTAGGGACTTGTAGAGGAGAGAGGCAGCCAGGGTTGATTGGTTTTCTTTTCTCTCATTCTTTGAGCCCTGCCTGCCTTAGGCACCTCATGTTGGTTAATGAATCACACATAGACATTTTTTAAAGTATATTTTAAGTGCATAAGCACAATGAAGACTAAATTCTAGATAATTCAAATTGTTGAACCAGGAGATTTGGATAAGTTTTTGTTTCCTCAAGTGATTTTAGAGTCACATTGGCCTTTAAAAATTTTTTTATTATCTTTATTTATTGGATAGAGACAACCAAAAATTGAGAGGGGAGATGGAGAGAGACAGAGAGACACCTACCGCTCTGCTTCACTACTTGTGAAGCTTTCCCCCTACAGGAGAAAAACGGGCTTGAACTCGTTTTGAGTTGACCCTCTGTCATCCCCAGGTCACTTTTCTTTTTTGGATAATTTATTTATTTTATTTTAATGAGAGGGAGAGAGAGATACAGTGAGATAGACCCAGAGAGAAAGACCAGAGCATTGCTCATCACTGACTTATGGTGGTGCTGGAGATTGAACCTGGGACCTCAGAGCCTCAGGCATGAAAGTCTTTAGCAGAACCATTATGCTGTCTTCCCATACCCCCAGGTCACTTTTCTTTAAATGTCTTTGTAGGGGCTGGATGGTGGTGCACCAGGTTAAGTGCACATAGTATGAATCACAAGGACACGCATAAGGATGCTGGTTCGGTTCGAGCCCCCAGTTTGGTTCCCCACCTGTAGGGGTGTCGCTTCACAAGTGGTGAAGCAGGTCACTTCATGAATTCCTTACCTTCCCTCTTAGTCATTAACACTTTGAAAACTATAGATGAGGTCTTTGCTCCTGCTCTGTTCCTGCCTTATCATCTTCCTGTTCAACACATTCCTAGCCTATGCCTTCCAGTCCTTGACAAGGACTTGGTCTGCATATGTCTCTACTCCTACCCCTGACTTTGAACCCCTATCTGCATTTTAGAGCTTCTCTGAGAAGCTCACAAGCCACTGTTTCCATAAAGATTGATACCAAAGGAACTCTGTGTTGACCTCAAGTGATTCACTGTTCACTGTAATTTCAAACAGCTGTATTTCTGACACAGATATGCAGTCCTCCACTCTCATTACTTTGTTAGGAATGGAAGCAACCTCAGTGTGGAGATAGCCTCTTGTGAGAAGAAAGGGATGCAATAAAAGCCTAGAGTATGTTTATTGCAAAGGAGAATGATTTTAGAATTTCAAAACCACTCCTTTCATCTCCTTTCCCTTTTCCTTACAATAGTCTTTAATTCAACCTTGATGATCCTTCTCCAGAATGAGGAATGGGAGGGCAGGGAGGGTGTTTCTGTTTAGACAAAGGTTCTTGGAACCATGGAACACCACATGGGGGCAGCAGATAATTTATTATAGATGAATGGGCTGGATTTGGTTAGAGATAAGCATAATTACATTGACAACCACTGATGACTTCAAGCCACACTTTAGTAAATCACTCCAGATGCTAGTTCAAAGTCAGAAGAGATTAACAAAGTTCACTTTCAGAGAACTTGCTTGATGTTATCAGTTTAACCTGTAGTAATATCCATCCATATATGAGGATTGTTTTTTTCTGATTTGTTCAAAATAATTCTGATTTACACTGAACACCTTGGGTTAATTACTAACAGTACTTCCTTTCACTTCAAAAAATTTCTATGTGTTATACTCATGGGTTCCTTGGTGTCATAAAGCCAAGACAAGCCCAGTTTGTGAGAATGGCATGTGTGAACAATAGTAAAAATAATAATAATAATAATAATAATAATTAAGGTGAATTCTTTTTATGTTGAAATAAAGAAGGGTTTGGAAAATGAGTTTGGAAAGTGAATGTTTAAAAAGACTATTAGAGATATAGAAAGAGTGATACAAACTAGATGGCTTCAGGGAAGTAAAATTTGTAGATGCCCCCAGAAGGGAAAGCATCCCTCCTGGCTACTACCCTTTGGTAGAAAGAGATTGGTGATTGTACCTAGATTTTTGGATGTTAAGGTTGACTAGTAACCTTTCATCTTTCTTGCTGTTCTTTGTCCTTTGGGCTCACTTGAGGATCTATATGGGTAAAGGATCCAACAGGTCCTTGTCAAAGAAAGTTATGACACAGTCTTCTTGTTTTTCCAAAGTGCTCCCATAGGAATCAACAATTTCTTGAACAAGGGAGTTGAGCTGGTTTTTGATCTGACAGGAAAAACCCACCATCTGCCATAGGCCCTTTGTCCTTCTGGAAAATTACTGAACTGCAGTCTATCAAAACTATACACAAACAAAAATCAATCGCTTGAGATCCCAACTCTGACCACAAAGTCAATAAAAATGACAAGGATAAATTTGTTCTTCCTTAAAGTACTGTTAGAACACAAATGGAATGGAACTCAAATATGGAGATACTAAAAGAGGGCGTTTGGAAATGGAAGATAAAGAAGAAATGAGAGAGGAAGCTATGTCAATGGAGGAAAACAAATAGAATACAGAAGTAAATATAATAGCAATTATTGGGATAAAAATTTTCCCTGAAGCATTAAGTAACTATTTCCTCATATATTTTAAGTGTAGAACAAGATAAAGAGGGAACTGCTAATATTTATTTGCCAGAGATTGAAAATGGTGAGAATTAAACTCTATAAAAAAAGGGCATAGAGTCACATGTTTAGGCAAAGAAACAATGAACATGCTAAAAATCGTAATGATTCTTATTGAGTTTTTAAAGATGTATTATGTATTTTCTCAAGTACATCATGCTCATTAATTCAGTTAATTTTTCTAGCCATCTGATATCATATCTGTTCGTTTACTTAGTTTACAAATGAGGAAACTGAGGCACAGAGTGTCTTACTTATCTGTCCAAGCTACATAACTGGTGAAGAACATATTTGAAATGTAAGACAATAGATTGGAGACACAGATGAGTAGAAGTTCTTGGTTACACCTCACATTCAATGTATGGAGTGGGGAATATTGCAGAAATCTTCCAGAGGTAGAATATATATACAGAATCACTTCAATTCTCCATTTTTATTCAGGTAAGACTACAAAGAGGATATGGTTATGAGTGAGGTGGATGAATTTACAGATATGTCTTCTAAGATTCATTTATGATTAATTCAGCCTGCTCCCATAGTATTCATTATGTGTATAAGTTTCCTAATTGAACGTGTTATATTATTATCATAGCTTTTTTAATAAGTGTAGTGGCCTGATATTTTAAATGAGGAAGATAGGTCAGACAGGAATATTTTACAGAACTAATTATCTGGAGAAGATTTGTGAACTACAGTATAAATGATGGAAGCTCATAAGAAGAATCTGCAGTGGAGGAAAATATTCTATATCTTGGCAACATGATGAAGAGTGAAACGAAGGCACCAAAAATACAGGAATTTCTTTGTAGTTATGCTTATCATTCTTATCCTAGTTTTCTACTGACTTTCTTTATTACATACAAAGCAATTCAAAAGTCCCTCTTCCTTGAAGGAATTTATAATCTAGCTGGGAAGACTGGATTTAAGTAAAGGAAATGTACTAATAGACAACCCAGTTTGACTGCAGACTCCGCAAGGTGAAGGGCCTCTCAAGTAGAAGGAAATGGACTGGAAATGGCATGACTGTGATACTGTGATTTATAAAAATAATGTAGACATTTGGTCATTGAAATGGCCAACATAAACTTATTATATATACTTGGTCTCTGTCCACACATATGTCTCACAGCTCCCAAAATTTGGAATTTCTTGAGTTATTAAAGCAATAGAAATATACCACAGTAGGAAAATCTGGTAGTTAGAATGCAGAGGTAGAGAGACAATGAGACATACACCTCTGAGAGCCAAGGCAGGTTTATTGGAGGAAATCTGGGAAGGGCTGGTGGACAAGGAGATTCAATGGAGTGCAGACTAGTATTATTTCTCACAGATGAGTAGGTTTCGTTCTCTGTGAAGGAGGAAGTGGGGAATAGAGTTTAGAGCATGTGGGGAAGGTAGGGTTGTGCCATTTTGGAGGTTATGCTGGCATAGCTTTGCCACATTTTGTTTTTGGAACTACAGGGGCTATAATGGTCATTTCCTGATTTTGAGGTCTGTGACCAAAGATCCAGGAAAGGTTGGGAGCTATAATGGTCATTTCACATTCTGAGACATCTCATATATATATATATGTGTGTGTGTGTGTGTGTGTGTGTGTGTGTGTGTATGTGTGTATATATATATATATATATATATATATATATATATATATATATATATATATATATATTACATGAGAAAGAAAGAGAGAGAGATGGATAGCTATAGATATAAAGAAAGCTTTACCTAAACTCTTGGAAATATCTTGAGTGATAAAGAGCAGTGGCAGCACCTTTTGTCATATATGGTCATTTGTCCTCAGTTCCATGGAAAGCCATAAGTGTAGGTAATATACACTATGGTCTAAGATGTGAACTTCTTATCTCACAGAGCATCTAGTGACAAGGTGTGATCATGCCAATGAATTTGTTGGTTCAAAGTTACGATGAACTTCAGGATTCATTTCCCTGTGATTTTTCTTGGCTTCTGCCTCATGCTGTAATATAACTGTGGCCTTTCCAAGAACCCCAGGTCACGTCAGTGTCGAATCTGAAAAGGATCTATCTGTGTTTGTTTCCTTTTTCAAAGTGAGACTTTCCAAAAAGTCTTTAATATTCTTAGCCCCCATAAATCTTAAGGGTTGTCTCATATGCTCAGAAAAACTGACAGCTTGGCAAGGCAGAGTAATGTCAAGGATTGACTTGGAACAGCATGTGGTCTCAAACTATATGAATCATGGGCATGGGGAACTCTCCCAGGCCTTTTTGGAATCAGATGAGCATATGACTTAAACTCCTCCTTTCTAACAAAAAACACTTGTGGGTTAAGGTAAAGGAGCCACTAGCCACATAAAATTCACTTGGGACGTTCCCAGCAGCCACACAGACACATATGTGCTCAGCCTGATTCCTCTCTGACTTAGGGTGGCAGTAGTGTGCAGCACTGCCATTTTGAGCATGCTGTGTGAAAAAATATTTGAAGAGCACAGACACACATGATGTATGTAAAATATGTAAACCCATGTGTAAAAACAGAGATGTGCAGGGAGGGGATAATATAGCATAATGGTTATGCAAAGAGACTCACATTTTTGATGCGCCAAAGTCTCAGGTTCAGTCCCCTGCACCACCATAAGCCAAAGCTAATAAGTGCTCTGGTACAATAATAATAATAAATAGCAGGGATGTGCTCAGCACCTTGCTCCCAATTGGTTGGTCCCAGGGAATCATGACTCACCTGTATGCCACTGCTCCTTTACAACCAATGTTGAATCTCTTCAGAAAGTGAGCATGTAGGTACTGTCTCCCTTACGGTCCAGTGCACCCTCTAATAAACCTGGTCTAGGAATACATTGGCTTCTCATCAGTTTCTTTTGCATGAGCTCCTAAAAATCTGAGGTGATAACACATTTGGGGGTAAGCAAAGTCCAAATATCTCTTTCATAATAGTAACATGGGGATTGTTTTGATGGTTTAGAAATCTGTCTCTGTGTTCTTAACTGTTTTTGATTAGGCAGAGGGAGAAATTGAGAGGTGGAGAGGCAGATAGAGGAGAGAGAAAGACACATGTGTCCTTGTTTCACTGCTCATGAAGCTTCTCCCTTGCAGATAGGGACAGGAGCTTGAACTCTAGTGCTTGCATATGGTGATACATACACTCAACCAGTTTCACCACCACCCAGCCCAGCTGTGTAGACATTAAAAAAAATTATTTATAAAAGGGAAACACTGAAAAAAACCGTAGGATAAGAAGGGTACAACTCCACACAATACCCACCACTAGAAGTCTGTATCCCACCCCCTCCCCTGATGGCTTTCCTATTCTTTATTCTTCTGGGAGTATGGACCCAGGGCCATTATTTGGTACAGAAGGTGGAAGGTCTGGCTTCTGTAATTGCTTCCCTGCTGAACATGGGCGTTGATGGGTTGATCCATACTCCCAGCCTGCTGTGTAGACATTTTCATTCATGGTGCAAAAGCTACAGTGAATAAAACTGCTATTCCCTTACCAGGAATCAGGGCAAGGAATCAAATTGATGTACACATACACACAAAAAATACTTGTTTAATTTAGAAGTGTCCTTGATGATGCAGTAAGAATAAAGAAAATAGTAAATATTGATACCTGAATACATACTTTTAAACTCCTATGGGTGGTAGAGTGGGAAATACACAGAAAGCACTTTGTGGAATTGTGTGGAGTTGTACCCCTCCTACCCTATGATTTTGTTAATTAATCTTTTCTTAAATAAAAAAAAAAAAGAAAGCACTTCTGTTGCATCTTAAAGTACAGCGATGGTTATCTTGAGGCCAAACACTTGTGTGATGATTTAAGCAGCAAGATGGAATATCCCTCTTTCTCACGGAAAACCATTTTTTACCTGAAAGAACTGCAGACAAATTATGGTTATCCATACTTCAGTACTTGACAGGCGTTTTCTCGAAAATGAATGAAGTCAGCTACTTCAAGGAAAACAACTGATAATATTTGTTGCCAGTGATCAAATTTGAGCTTTCAAATGAAAACCAAGAATTTTGGGGGGAAAATTTGTATCTGCTGCTACCAGTTTGACAGTTGTCCAATATTTAAAGACTTTTCATTGTGAAATGAGTAGTGATATTAATAAATTTGGTTTGGGGGTATTGTATAGTGAAGTGAGTTAACATTTGGAAGGTCTGTATAATCCAGAGAACCAATATTTCTCAGGTGATTGAAGGCATGGGGTTATGTAATTACATGCAGGTAAATGTCCCATGCAAAGAGCAAGAGAAATCAATGGATTTCGGTGTTTTTGAATCTGTGAAGATAATTATTCACTTTCACTATGGTTTTATGTTGCAACTCAACTTTAAGATGCCACCATTTGCAAGTTTTAAAATATCAAAGAAGAATAGCTACAATTATCTGAAAAGGAAGTGCTCCTCTCTTTTCATTAATTACATACCTGTCTAATTAAAGGCTATGTTTTCTTCATGTACTTAAACCAAAACAAATATCATAACAGATTGGATGTAGTTGCAAAGAAAGAAATCCAGCTGTCTTCTATTAAGTCATATATTAAAAAGGTTTACAAAAGTATAAACCAGTGCCACTTGCCTCACCAAATTGTTTTGAAACATGTAGTTGTTTTTCATTAAATTATGTTATTTATGCCAGCATGCACTGGGTCTGTTAATAATCTTTCAGAGAAAATTTACAAGCAGATATCTTTAGCACTTATTCATTTTAAAATCAATGTGGTAAATATCAAAAAGACATCATCTAGCTAAGCAAAGCTCTTCGATGTCCTCAAGTATTCTGAAGAGTAGGTAGGGGCCCCTGATGCCAATGTGTTTGAAAAATGCTGGTTTCAAGAAATAAGACTGAAACAGATAGTTTTCTAAAGAAGAGATACACATGACCCACAGACACATGAAGAAATGCTCCACTTCACTTATCATGCAAATTAAAACTACACTGAAATACCATCTCACACTGGAGAGAATGGCCCTATATCAACAAACTAGGAAATGATAGGTGTTGGAGATGTGCAAAAAAGGGAACTCTGCTACATTGCTGGTGGGAATGCAAACTGGTACAGCCCTTTTAGAATACTGTATGGAGTAAACAAAATCATTATTATTGTCAACACATATGATCCAGCAATACCACTCTTGGTCATTTATCCAGTGGACACTCAAACACTAATTAAAATGAACAGATGCACCCTTATGTTCATAGCTGCATTATTCACAGTAACTAAAGCA
The DNA here is from genome assembly GCF_950295315.1 of Erinaceus europaeus. NCBI lineage: Eukaryota > Metazoa > Chordata > Mammalia > Eulipotyphla > Erinaceidae > Erinaceus > Erinaceus europaeus. Next base: position 29,577,781 of record NC_080181.1, read on the forward strand.
TGGAAGCAGCCTAAATGCCCATTATCAGATGGCTAGCTACAGAAGTCAGTTAGGTAAAAATGGGTGCCAAGAATGGTGGACTCATCTTATAGATACTAAGCTCCAGCAATAACTCTGGTGGCCATAAGAAGAAAAGAAAGAAAGGAAGGAAGAAAGAAAGAAAAAGAAAGCAAGCAGGAAGGGAGAGAGGGAGGAAGGAAGGAAGGAAGGAAGGAAGGAAGGAAATGTATATGTACCTATGTCTACACACACACACACACACACACACACACACACACACACACACACACACACACACACCTCCACCCATGAATCTCCTAACTAGTCAAATATGGATTTTGGCAGGGAGCTGAATGGATTGGATCAACTTAAGCAAATGTAAATCTCTGCATTCTGTGTTGACAGCATTACATAAGTGGAATGATGATGAGGGCTACTTGATTCTTGACTCTTGAATCTCCTGTCTGATGCCGTCACTGCTAGATTTTGGTCATTTGCTTGACCTGTCACAGCTTCCATAACCACTTGTAAGAAAGTGGTTAGACTATCTTTTCTTTCATTTGGCTTTCCCAGGTTTCTTGCAAGTTTGGTATATACTGGAGACTCAGCAAATATGCTTCTAAACTTCTTGTGACCTGAGCTGTTTTGTATTCCAGGGGGATGAATGTGAAGGTACATTCTGAGGATACATGGGGTCTCACTTGATAGGTTCCAAGGAGACTAAAGGTCATTTTGGATTTATCTATGATTCTTAATGATTTATCTATGTTCTGAATTCTCTGGTTTCCTGCAACAATCTGGTTTTCATTTCTATTTCTCTGGACTCATGGAGAATCTATATTTCCTCTCTCTTTTTTTTTTCTTTGGTTATTATACAATCCAATCAGCTCTCCTGACCCCTGGATGTACAACTTCTCAGTTCCCTCCTGACTGATGCCTCTGTCTTTTTCTCTTGCTATTGCACAAGCTGTTCCCTTGACCTAAAATGTTCTCCCCTGGATTTCTAAGTGGTAAACACCTACTCATCCCTCTAGACCCAGCTCCAAAGTTTCTGTTCTCTGAAGTTTGTTCTCTGGTTTACTCGGCAAGAATTTATTACCTACTTTATCCTCATGATTCTTTTTTTTTTACTTGCATAAATAAGACCCTCTATGGTGAATCAGGGTGTGGCATTCTCATATGTTTTACAGATAATATTGGAAGTGTCTTGGGTGGTTAGGCAAAGGCTATCTTATTTATGCACTCACTACCTAGTAGAGGAATGCTCCATACCAACCTGTCCACAAATTAGTCTTCTGTGATGCAATGAGAACAGGGTCTTAGGCCCGAATCTCTAGTCCACTTATCTAACCAAGTTTCTGGGTTTTTTTAAATTTTATTTTAAATATTTATTTATTTATTTCCTTTTTGTTGCTCTTGTTGTTTTTATTGTTGTTGTAGTTATTATTGTTGATGTTGTCATTGTTGGGTAGGACAGAGAGAAATAGAGAGAGGGGGGGAGAGAAAGAGAGACACCTGCAGACCTGCTTCACAGCCTGCGAAGCGACTCCCCTGCAGGTGCAGGTGGGGGACCGGGGTCTCGAACTGGGATCTTTATGCCAGTCCTTCACTTTATGCCATGTGCACTTAACCTGCTGCACTACCGCCCGGCTCCCTTTTTTTTTTTTTTTTTTTTTAACACAGTTTGCCTTACTTGCTCATTCTCTTTTCTTGCTTCCATTTTATTTAGCCTTCAACCAGAAGCCTAAGCCTTTCATCTGCTACTCTGGGAACCTGCTTCTCACCCAGGGCCCACTTGCTGCATAATCATCACCAATTAGAACACAAGGGTAGTGTCATTTAGCATAAGCTTTCACAAGGCAGCATTCTATCCATATTAAATCATTAGTGGGTACACTAGATGGTGGGTGTGCTTCCATGATGACTCAGTTAACCTTTTAACCAGTGTGTATCAAACACCTGTGCAATGCCTAGTGCTAGTGATGGGGGAAGGGAGGGAGAGAAGAAATAACTGCTACTATTTGGTTCTATAAGATGAGATTCTTATAACTGGGGCTGCTTAATGAACATACATTGAAACAACAGAGACCAGAGAAGGATGAATAGAAATGCATCATAGGATTGAGGAGTAACCAAGGGGGTCTTGCCAAATAATTAGGAATAGAACTGGGGTCTGGAAAGTAGGTAGTAGTCATGTGCTTAGCCCCCACCACAATGAAGGAAGCTTTGGTGCTTTGATCTCTCTGTCTCTGTCTCTCTTCTCATATATTAAAAAAAGAAAAAATACAGAAGAGGGGAAGCCTCATGAGCGGTGAAGCAGGGCTGCAGGTATCTCTCTGTCTCTCTTCCTCTCTATCTCCCCCTCCCCGTCTCTCTCTCTATATATATATATAAAAAATAGTTAAAACTAAAAAAAAAGAAAAAGACATGAAGGAAAAAGAATCAGCAGCTTTGGGATGAGAGGGAAATACTCACACACTATTGGTGGGAATGTAAATTGGTGCAGCCATTATAGGAAAAATGAATAAATAATGTGTCAACAACTGTATTGTAAACCATTCATCCCCCAATAAAATAATAACTGAATAAATAAATAAGTATCCCAGAGGGTCAGAAAAATAACCCAATGCTTTAGAATATGGGTTTTGCATACCTGAGGGCTAGATTCCATCTTCCAGCATGTTGGGTGCCAGAGCTGAGTAGAGATCTGGTGGATATCTTTCTTTCTCCTCTATTCCTACCTCTCTCCCTCTCACAAAAACAAATGAATACGGAGTCAGGTGGTAGTGCAGCAGGTTAAGCTCACATGGTGCGAAGAGCAAGGACCGGTGTAAGGATCCCAGTTCAAGTCCCTGGCTCCCCACCTGTAGGGGAGTCGCTTCACGGGCTGTGAAGCAGGTCTGTAGGTGTCTTTCTCTGCCCCTCTCTGTCTTCCCCTTCTCTCTCCATTTCTCTCTGTCCTATCTAACAATGACATTATAACAACAACAATAATAAAAAAGGCAACAAGGTTAACAAAAGGGAAAATAAATAAATATTTAAAAAAGAACATATAAAAAAACACAAATGACTTACTTTGGAGTATTTAGCCTGCAAAATAGGAAGACATTAATTTGAAGAGCTGTATGCCCTCCCCCACATTTACTGGAGCATTATGTACAATAGCCAAGAGCCGGCAACAACCGAAATGCCCATCAACTGGCAAGTGGATGTAGAAGGCGTGGCCTAGGGGCACAATGGCAAACAATGAAATCCTACCATTTTCAACAACATGGCTGGATCTACAGGGTGCTATGCTAAGTGAAGTGAGTCAGAGGACAAAGACACTAAGTCACATGCAGTATGCTTTATATTTCACTATACATTGAAAAATAATAATACACTTTTGAGTTATGAAACCAGTTACTGGTTCCCAAAAGGGAAAGAAGAAAGTCAAGAGAGAGGACAAAGGGGACACACAGGTTAATTTCCAGAGGTGCATATCCAGATGTGTTATAGTGCAGTGATATATTGACAAAAAGATTCAAAAAGAGGAAGAAGCATTGGGAGTGTATTTTGACTTGTCAGAAATAGGTTTTAAGATAGGCCAGCAGTTCCATTAAAAAAATCTTTATTGGGAAATTAATGACTGACAGTCAACAGTAAAATATAATAGTTTCTACGTACAGAATATTTCCACATAACAATTCAACCCCCACTAGGTCTTCTTCTGCCATCATGTTCCAGGACCTGAACCCACCCCCCTCCAACCGCAGAGTCTTTTACTTTAGTGCAACACACCAACTCCAGTCCAAGTTCTGCTTAGAGTTTTCCCTTATGATCTTGTTTTTCAACTTCTGTCTATGAGTGAAATCATCTCATATCCATTCTTTTGCTTCTGACTTATCTCACTTAACATGATTTCTTCAAGCTCCATCCAAGGTGGGCTAAATTAGGTGAATCATAAGGTTACATTTTGTGGAGATGAGGTTCACGATATTCTAGGCCTGTGTTACAAGCTCTTTTTTCTGAAGACTTTTTTTTTCAATTTTTTCCCATCCATTGATGTTAATTTGCAACAAAGATGCATTTACAAATTTTCTCTAAGAAATATTTCCCCTAAAGACTGTCTAGCTTTGAGAAAAATCCCTCTTTGCTCTGTACAATTTTTTAAAAATATAATTTTATTGGATAGAGACAGAAAGTGATAGGGTAGGGAGAGGTACAGAGGGAGAGAGAAAGAGAGTCAACTGCAGCCCTGCTTCAGTACCTGTGAAGCTTCCCTCCAGTAGGTGGGGACCTGGGGCTTGAACCAGGGTCCTTGTACATTGTAACATGTACACTCACTCTACTGAGTGTGCCATTGCCCGGCCCCTCTGCATAAAATTGTGGTGATCCCCTCTGAAGTTTGTTCCAGCTCTGCTCAGGGGCCCAGAATTTGATCTTGGCACTTAAAATTTTTAATTTAATTTTTATTAGCCACTCAATATTGATTTACAAAATCACATGTCAACAGGTATATAATTCCACACCATTCCCACCATCAGAATTCTGAATCCCAAGTCCCTCCATTGCAGACCACTGTGGTTCTCCCAGAGTTGGAGATATGGGTTAACTGTCATCGCTACAACTATCTGTTTACATTTGTACATAATTGCTCTCTTTTTCTTTTTCTTCCAGGTCCAATCCTCTCTTCCTCTCCAAGCCACATATAACCCTATTACTACATTCAAATGCCTCTCCCCTTCACATCCTCCCTCTCTGGAACCTGATGGAGCTGCAGTTCAGAGCCCTTTTTTCTTCTTTCTCCTATTCCTTCTTCCCAACTGGGAGTATGGGTCAGAGTTGTTTTGGGGGGGTTCAGAAGGTAGGAGTTCTCACTTCTGTAATTGTTTCTCTGCTGGATTTGGATGTTGGCAGGTCAGTCCATACCCCCAGCCTGTTTCTATCTTTCTCTAGTTGGGTAGGGATCTGGAGGTGAGCTTCCAGGACACATTGGTGAGGTTGTCTGCCCAGAGAAGTCAGGATGGAATCATGATAGCTTCTGCAACTTGGTGTCTGGAAGGTGGCAGGACATAAAGTGATGCAAAATCATTAATGAACAAGAACCAAAAAGTAGGAACAGAGCAGATGAGATTAGGAATCATAGGGTGGAAGAAAGCTCAGAATTCCATTGTAAGCATGTTTCTTGGGGCCCACAATTATGGTTTTTTTTTTTTTTTGCTTGAGTTTGATAGCTATCATGAAGTTGGGTACAAATATTGTCTGAGGTGGGAGTTGGGTGGTAGCACAGCAGGTTAGGCACACGTGGTGCCAAATGCAACAACTAGTGCAAGGATCCCTGTTTGAGCCATTGGCTCCCTACCTGCAGGGGAGTCACTTCACAAGCGGTGAAGCAGGTCTGCAGGTGTCTGTCTTTCCCTCCCCCTCTCTGTCTTTCTCTCTTCTCGCCATTTCTTTCTGTCCTATCCAGCAATGACAACATCAAGAACAACAACCAATAATAACTACAATAAAACAACAAGAGCAACAAAAGGGAATAAATAAATAAATATTTAAAAAATACATTGTCTGAGAAAGTGGTGTCAGAGTAGAAAAGGGCTAGGAAGTTGGATTAGAACAGAGGGTAGCTCCTCTTCTTGAAAATATTCTGTGTATAGAATTAATAATTTACCTCCATCCACCCTATCCAGGGCCTATATATATATATATATATATATATATATATATATATATATATATATATATATATATTTAGTGTAACCTCTAAGTCCCTACTGGCCTGAGCTCACAGCTCATGGTCGCAGCTCATAACAGTGCAGGCTGTACTCATTTCAGGACCTGTCTTCCATGAGTGGTAGGGAAGGATACCCCAGGCCCCCTTCAGAGACTGGATTACTTCTTACCATAGATGCTCTATGGTGAGGGCAACGTCCTGAGAGGGCCCACAAGAGGGCTTGTGATGGCATTCCTGATAAAAGTGACCAGTGGTGGTGCAGAGAGGGATTCATTAGAAGTCTCAGCCCATCATATTTGTGTGGGAATTCAAGGAATTCTTGAGTAAGGCCCCAGATGGTGAGGTGGTGTGATATTGACCAAAAGGGCCACTATTAAGTGAGTCTGTCTCTTGCTATTATTCAACTTTTGTAGTCTTTTCTTTGTCTGGTGACCTTAGACTTTCTCCCAGTTGTTTAAGCATTGAGTGTCATTTTTTCAACCCAACCAATAATTAGTTTTTTGGCATCTGCCTTCTTTGGGCCTTTCTGTTAGATTGCTAAGCTAATTTGGTCTAAGTCTAATTGATTAGAGAATTTATGATGCCTTCTTTAGACAGTACAACTAGGATTCCAGATTTATTAGGTCTAAGTCTAATCATCAAGGACTATTGAATACTGTTATTTTGAGTTATATAATTGCCCCTAGTTTATGGCTACATGTATACCTGTACTCAGTACCCTAAACGTTACTCTATACCTAGTATCTGTAACTTTGTTAGATGAGGTGAGATCTAATGTGGATGTAGGTAGTCCCATATGTTAGGAAAATATCACCAGGTTTGAAGAGTTGCGAGGCTGACATCTCAGGCTCCGTATCTCTGGTTGTAGTCCACCATAAGAATGCAGTATTGGCATAACGTTGGAGGGCAGCACTAGTAGAGATTTGGTTGAAGTCACCATAGGCGGTATGGTGGTTAGGAATCAGAGAAGAGAAATGGAGAAAAAAGTTCTGCCAATATTTTCCTCTAAGTATCTGATAGTTTCTGGTCTAACATCCAAGTCCTTGATCCACTTGGAATTTACTTTTGTATTTGGTGAAATACAGTGATTCAGTTTCATTCTTCTGCATGTTTCAACCCATCGTTTCCAACACCATTTGTTGAAGAGACTCTGCTTTCCCCATGTAATAGTCTGGGCCCCTTTGTCAAAGATTAGATGTCCATACGTGTGGGGGCCTCATTTCTGGGCTCTCAATTCCATTCCACTGGTCAGTGTGTCTGTTCATGTTCCAGTACCAAGCAGTTTTGATGACAATGGCCCTATAATACAGTTTGAGATCTGGGAGTGTGATGCCTCCGGTTCTGTTCTTTTTTCTCAGGATTGTTTTGGCAATTCTAGGTCTTTTCTGGTTCCAGATAAACATTTGTAGCATTTTTCTATTCTCCTAAAAAATGTGCTTGGGATCTTGATGGGGATAGCATTAAATTTGTAGATGGCTCTGGGTAATATATTCATTTTGATGATGTTAATTCTTCCAACCCATGAACATGGAATATCTTTCCACTTCTTTGTGTCTTTTTCAATTTCTTTGAGTAGTGACTCATAATAATGAGCAAGTTGTGGTATATATACACAATGGAATACTACTCAGCTGTAAAAAATGGTGACTTCACCGTTTTCAGCCGATCTTGGATGGACCTTGAAAAAATCATGTTGAGTGAAATAAGTCAGAAACAGAAGGATGAATATGGGAGGATCTCACTCTCAGGCCAAAGTTGAAAAACAAGATTAGAAAAGAAAACACAAGTCGAACCTGAAATAGAATTGGAGTATTACACCAAAGTAAAAGACTCGGGGTGGGTGGGTGGGTGGGGAGAATACAGGTCCATGAAAGATGATGAATGACATAGTGGGGGTTGTATTGTTAAATGGGAATCTGGGGAATGTTATGCATGTAGAAACTATTGTATTTACTGTTGAATGTAAAACATTAATTCCCCAATAAAGAAATAAATTATTTAAAAAAAAACAAGAAAAAAAGAGAAGAGAAATGGGCAGAGTCCTAGAGAACTAGAGGACTAGAAGAAATGAGGATCTTAAAGAGAATGCAAGGGGCCTCTTGTAGTCTTAGAAAGAGCTTAGGATAGGCATAATTAACTATTATCAAAACCAGGTTAGTTGGGGGTTTGATTGTCATGCTAATCCAATGGTTAGCATCTATAGTAATATGCTCGGCCTCACTTTGCTTTGTGCCCTTTAGTGCTATCTGAACATCTTCTTATTTTAGATACTGACAGGGCCAAATGGTCCTGACCTGTCTGGCCTAAAGTTGTAGTTGACTTACATGTTTAAAAAGCTATATATGTACATATATTTTTGGAGCTTCTTGAACAGTGTCAGTTTGATCATCTTACAAATCTAAGGTGTTGAATACTTAGGCTAAAGGAAATGTTTGTACTTAGAGCTATGGACTAGGCAGTTAGATAATTTGAATTATTAGCTCTCTTTCCCCTCTGACATGTCATATTAATAGTGATTTATAGGGAGTCGGTCGGCAGCGCAGTGGGTTAAGCGCAGGTGGTACAAAGCACAAGGACTGGCATAAGGATCCTGGTTTGAGCCCCCAGCTCCCCACCTGCAGGGGAGTGACTTCACAGGTGGTGAAGCAGGTCTGCAGGTATCTATCTTTCTCTCCCCTCTCTGTCTTCTCCTCCTCTCTCCATTTCTCTCTGTACTGTCTGACAATGACAATAGCAATAACAACAACAAAAATAACTACAACAATAAAAAACAAGGGCAACAAAAGGGGATAAATAAATATTTTAGAAAAATAGTGATTTATGAGAATATAAATCAATAGAATTATAATTTCACACCTTTCCCTCCACTGAAAGTCTGAGCCCATCCCCCACCCCCCACCCCCAGGTAGCAACTATAGTTTTCATTTTGTTCTGGACTTTTAGGTCAAAATGCTCTTTTAGGTCAGAATGCTCTTTTCTGATGAAACCTTTTACTCCAAGTCTTGTAGCATCTCAGAACTGTATCCCAAAAGTTGATTATATTCATTGTCCATTGTTGTATGCTTTACATTGGGTTCTAGTTCTCCCCCGCCAAGAGAATTGCATCAGTCCTGTTAATTTTGCGGGCCGCTTGGCCCCGCCCCGAGGAACCCCGCCAGAGTTCTAGAGTGACAGAGTTCCGGAGTTCCTGAGTTCGAGAGAAAAGGAGAGAGTGCTTGCGCCGCCGCAAAGAGACAGCAGAGTTCTGTTTGGTGATTAGTTTGTCTTAGTTTATGAATCGTTGTTCCTAAATAAAGAAATACAGCTTCCCTGCCAAGCCGTATGTCTCTGGTCATCTCTGTTACCCGCCCATGAAGCAAGCCAGCCCGGTTAGAGCCCCCGAATTTCAACAACAGTCCACTGAAGATATAATAGCACCTTTCATCTAAATTATTTATTTATTTATTTATTTATTTATTTATTTATTCCCTTTTGTTGCCCTTGTTGTTTTATTGTTGTAGTTATTATTATTGTTGTCATTGTTGGATAGGACAGAGAGAAAAATAGAGAGGAGGGGAAGACAGAGAGGAGGAGAGAAAGATAGACACCTGCAGACCTGCTTCACCGCCTGTGAAGCGACTCCCCTGCAGGTGGGGAGCCGGGGTTCGAACCGGGATCCTTATGCCGGTCCTTGTGCTTTGTACCACCTGCGCTTAACCCGCTGCACTACAACCCGACTCCCCATCTAAATTATTTTTAATTAGAGGTTTCACTTTTATCTTATTGACCCAACAGTCCATGGACCCAGTAATAGTCTACAATGGTTGTCTGAGGTCACTGGGACAGACTATGGACTTAATCACACACATTATTCTAGGTCAAACCTCTAGTCCCCACCCGCAAGATGAAGCTTCCTGAATAGTGAAGCAGTGCTGCAGGTGTTTGTCTTTTTTCAGCACCATTTTGCCATTTCATAGTTGAGTTATAATATTCCACTGTGGTTCCTCTTTGTCCCTTTTCCTATAGTTTCTCTCCTACTGGCCTGGAAATCCTACCCTCACTTGGAATTCCCAGGTTTAAATGAGTTTTTTAATGGAGAGTCACCCAGGTGCTGTCTTCAAGCCACCATCTTGACTCTGGCCCCACTCTCATGGGATACAGTTTTATGTTAAGTGAAGGTAGGGTGATATAGCCTTCTATCTGTAGTTACTAAGTTCCCAGGAAAAATAATGTATATTGATTAAGGGAAAAATTAGGCTTGTGTTGTTGAGGAACATACGATAATTATACACACATCATTATATATTTCATCTATAGGAGCTGGCAGAAAGACATCATCAAGAGCATGGCGTTTAGCCTGGTAATAAGGATCTAAGTGATTGTTGATCAAGGAATCTCCATTGCAGTCTCCACTGACCAGCTCTGTCAGCCAGGGACCTGGGATGCTTATGGGAATAATGGTGTTTCTAGGTCCAATTGAAGTCAAAAGACTGTCTTCTCAGGGAGGGGTTGTCACATCATCCAATGTACAAGTCCCCGCTATATGTAAGAGAGAGTGTGTGTGTGTGTGTGTGTGTCTTTTGCCTGAATCCTAAAGACTCCATCTCTTTTTAAAAAGAAGAAAAGAGGGCACAGAGTTGCAAGAGTGTTGATGATTTGATTACAGCCTTTCTCTTTACAGTGAGACTCAGCCCTAGGAGACTTAGACATGGGGTGACCAGAGACAGCTTAGACTTATCCTTTCTGTCCTTGGGTACTGATGACAAATGCCTCCTTTCATTTTCAGCTTCACTATTTGAACAAAGCAATGACATTGTACAGCAGAGTGGAAAGAAGAGAAGAGTGGAAAGAAGAGAAGGTGGAAGAGTAGGGAAGAGTCTGGGGGCCTGTAAGATATGTCTGTGTGGGGGTGTGCTTGAGGGTGCCATCTCCCCACTCCAGCTCCTTCTATCACCTGTCACCACACAAGCTGGGAATCTTTCTAGAAGGTCTCTGCAGGGAGGAATAGTGTTGAATGAGATCTGCTCCAGGGAAGTATTTGCTTCCAAAGGGAAAAAATTTAGGGACAACCTGAGAGAGCCAGCTCTAGGAGCCTAGTGAGTCTTCCTGCCTCTTGCATCTGACCCCTCCTCTCCCCTCTGTGGGAGACAGGCAGTGAGGCTTACTCACTGCACATCCTGATGACCATGGGAAGGAGTGAAAGGCAGCCAGATTCACAGGGGTTCCATTGGGCAGGCTGACTCCCTTCTCATCCTGGGCTGCATCTTGTTTTCCACTGAACCCAAAATGGCTGTGAAATGTCAGCTTGAACAGGAGGGGGTGGACCTGGCTTGCAACTCCTCCTCCTGGGGCTTCAGTGCAATCCTATCAGTTTTGCCAGAGATTTCTCCTGCTGTCAATCTGGGTTATCATGTCAATGGACCCACAAATAATTGCGTTCATTTCCCAGAGAAGCTAATCCCTAAGAGGGGAGGTGGGGGGGGGGAGCAAAAGAGCTAATGAAGCAAATCAGAAAGCAAGGCAGAAAAATATCTTGCAGGAAGGTCTAGGTGCCATGTGCCTCTCCATGAGGTGATAAGGCGATGGGATAGGGGACTTGGAGAGAATCCATAGAGGTTGTGGATGCAGGAGGAGAAAAGAGAAAGAGCAGTCTTTTTTTTTTTTTTTTTTTTCCCCTGCAAGCCTCATAAAATGAATAATCAAAAGTGAATTACAGATTTGCAAATGGGTGGTTAACGATGGAGACAATATGAGTGCAGAGAGGAGCTCATGAAAACACACTGAGCAGGAGCAGGAGAGAGCAGGAAGGTGCAGAATACCAATGGCATGCCATAAAGTGGGAGCAGCAAAACTATACCCACCCATCCCCACCCTTCAGGGGAAGATACGGCCAGGCTTCCTTCAGAGGAGGGAAGATGAAGGGGCTGGGGGGGGGGGGGAGAATCCTAAAGGAAGCATGGTGGAGGGGAGGGAGGACTATGCCTAGTATCCCCAGGGCCTAGAAAACTGGGAACAATGCTTTCCTGTGCACTGGTTACAATATATATTTTTTATTTTATTTATTTATTCCCTTTTGTTGCCCTTGTTGTTTTATTGTTGTAGTTATTATTGTTGTTGTCGTCGTTGTTGGATAGGACAGAGAGAAATGGAGAGAGGAGGGGAAGACAGAGAGGAGGAGAGAAAGACAGACACCTGCAGACGTGCTTCACCGCCTGTGAAGCGACTCCCCTGCAGGTGGGGAGCCGGGGTTCGAACTGGGATCCTTATGCCGGTCCTTGTGCTTTGCGCCACCTGCGCTTAACCCGCTGCGCTACAGCCCGACTCCCTGGTTACAATATTTTTATTTATTTCTTTTTATTATTGGATAGTGACCGAGAAAAATTGAGAGGGGAAGGGGAGATAGAGAAAGGGAAAGAGACAGAGAGATGCCTGCAGTACTGCTTCACCACTTGTGAAGCTTTTCCCCTGAACGTGGGAACAACAGGCTTGAACCCAGGTCCTTGGCCACTGTAATGTGTGCACTTAACCAGGTGTGCCAGTGCCTGGCCCTTACATTGGTTGTAGATCCAAGAGGGGAGAGAAGCTGAGCGGGAAGGTTTATTTTTTTTGCAGAATGATTCTCAGTCTCCACACTACAAGGAGTGGGGATAGAGTGTTTTGCAGAAAACTGATGGTTACACACGTACTAAGAACCATATTTACTATTTACTGTCAACCATTAATACCCCCCAATTAAGAAAAAAGAACCCAGTGCTCTCAGCAGCCAACTACAACAAGGGGAGTCCCAAGAGCCTGGGTTGGGGGTGGGAAAATTCCCTTATGATGCCTGCACAGCCCCCCTTGGGTATCTTGTTCTGTAGCTACTACTCTTCCCATGGAGACTTTTCATGCACATGGACATGGGTATGAGTCCCTACTCCCCACCAACAGGAGAGACACTTCAAGAGCAGTGAAGCAGGTCTGAAGATATCCATCTTTCTCTCTCCTTTTCCTCTCAATTTCCCTCTGCCCTATCAAATAAAACAAAAAGAAAAAAAAAATGAAAAAATGGCTGCTGAGAGCACTGGGTTCTTTTTTCTTAATTGGGGGGTATTAATGGTTTACAGTAAATAGTAAATATGGTTCTTAGTACGTGTGTAACCATCAGTTTTCTGCAAAACACTCTATCCCCACTCCTTGCTGTGGATTCTTAGTACCAGCACCAAGCCCCTAGAGATAATCCTGGTGGCAATACAAATAAATTAAAATTAAACTGGGAAGTTCATGTTCTTGGAATCTTTTCATGGGAAGGAAGGCAACAAAGTAGAACAGCCACTACAATATTTGGACACTGCAAAACTAGCCAACCAGTTTCTGGAATGTAGTTAACCACAGAATGAGTGACTCTGAATCCCTAGAAGGTATCACCACTAGGAAAGGAGCAGAGGGTTCCCAAGTGGCTGTCATTGTCCCTTGTAAAGGAAGCTTACAATATATAGCCAGAGAAACAGACAGATAAAAAAAAAATCCTTTGAAAGAATAATGGCTAAAAGAGAACTAAAAGTGTCCATGACAGGAAGTTTCACAGAAGAGGTAAAAGAGGTAAGTAAGAGCTGGATTTTGAAGTGGCAGATGAGGAGAGTGGAGTGAGCCTGACATATGGGAGTGGGTACAATGGTGAGAGGTCACAGTTCAGTATGGCTTGAGAGCAGGTGGTGGGGCGAGGTGGGGGACGGGAGATGAGTCTGAAAAGTTAAGTTGAGGATTGATTGGGTAGATTTCAGCAGGTCTTTAAGCCAGGCCAAAGAGGTTGGACTTAATCCGATAGGGAAGCCACCAGAGGCTTGGCATAATGGGGACCTGTGCTTGGAAAGCCCTCACTTGGCAGCTTGGTAAAGGAGGTGCTCACAGAGAGATGCCTGGAGACATCTGTCCTGTGGTCACTAAGTACATCTGCCATGCCAGGTGCCAACCCGCTTTCAGGCAGGGAGAAGGCCCAGCAGGTAGGCACACAGGAGGAGCAGAACTGGAAGCACTAAGCAGAGGGTTTTCGGCTCCTCGGTTCCACACCAGGGAAGAACCACCTGCTCTATGCAGGTCTGAGCCAAGCCACACAGTAAGCTGCTTTTCTACCTGCCCTTTAGCTTGGGGCCGGGGTGGGGAGAGGTGGGAGAAATTTCCAACTCAAAGGATATAAACTGCAGAGCACAAGAGAGAGAGAGAAGGCAGCTTGAAGCACTCCTATTGGCATCTGCCCAGAAATTGCCTTTAAGAAGCCAGAAAATCAAGATGCTTTCCAATAGGTTTGAATGTCTGATAAATTAGCTCAGACAACTATGATGGGCTCTTTGCTCCTCTCATCGCTTAAGCATGGCACCTGCCCTGATTTAATTTCCATCCGTGGACATTTGCAAAGGATTCTGGGACTGGAGTTCTCTCCTGCCCTCCCCCACGCCTGATATTTAATTGAATCCCATTGATCCATGGCTTAAGTGACACTTCCTCAGAAGAACCCCTCTCATCTCTATAGGCTAGCTTTGCTTCTCTTGTTTTCTGTCTCTTTGGGACCTACTTCTCTGGCAGCGACTCTGTTTTAGATCTTTCATTGTTTTTCCCCTTTTCTTCCTACTTCAAAACTCATCTCCCTCATGATACATCCTCCCAAGGCCTAAATGCATGTTAAATGACTGACTTGAGCCACAGACAGAGAAAGTCAAACCATGAGGTTGGGAATGGAGATGGCAGGAAGTGTTATTTTTTTTTTTTGCTCAAGACAAAGAGTCTGGCTGATTCTTTGAGACTTGTTTCCCCAATGATCTTTTTTCCCCTATGGGGAAAAGATGGAGGTGCTTCTGATGTAGTTGATCTTTTCATCACCTTGCAAATCCCATACTCATCATGTAAACCCATTACATAAGTCCCCACAGACCTTATCATCTCTGATATTTCTAGGGCTTCCAAGTCATTAGCTGCAACATGTGCCCCCATTCCCAATGTACAGAGACTTCAGCTGCTGGATAGCTCCTTGATTCCTTTAGTGCAAACATGCTAGTGTCAGGGGCAGCACCAAATTCAATTGCAAAGACCACACTAGGGAGTAGGTGGTGTCCCACACAGTAGAGTACACAAACTGCCATGTACAGAACCTATGTTCAAGCCACTGGTCCCTACCTGCATGAGTGCTGAAGCAGTGCTGCAGGTGTCTGTCTCTTTCTTTTTCCTTCTCTTTGTCTCTGCTTCTCACCCTCTATCAATCCATCAGTAAATAAACAAATAAATGAAAGCCCTTTGTTCCTTAGAGGATTTTTTTTTTTTTTTTTAACCAGAGCACTGCTCAGCTCTGAAGGGATTGAATCTCAGACCTCAGAGCCTCAGGCATGACACTCTTGTTTGCATAACCATTATGCTGTATCTCCAGATTGCCTAGAGGATTTTGTTGTTTCCAGTTCTTCTTCTAGCGTTTGCCCTTCTTCCGTAGCCAGTCAACAGCGTCAGGTTGAGCCTGATGTAAAGTTTCGAGACCTCCTTTGAATCTGGAGAGGTGACAGTCGTCGACTATGTGGGTCATAGTCTGTCTGTAGCCGCAGGGGCAGTTCGGGTCGTCTCTGGCTCCCAGCTGTTTCCAGTGATCCCCAGTGTCAAGCAGCCATGGGCCCAAATGACTTTAAGAGCAAGATGGCCACAGTGTGCCTTCTGGAGCCAGGCCTGCACCAGATAAGCTGTCCTCGGGCCTGAATATGGTGCTGTTACTATGAGGTCAGTGTTAACGCATCAACACTATAGCAAATAATGATTCCTCCAAACATAGTTGTACGGATGGATTCACCAAAGCATGACAAAAGGCTTGCAGGAACCCAGCTCTTTGCTTCCCCTAGGAGTGATGGCTGGGTACTTGCTAGCTCAGTGCCCATGGTGAATGTGTAGTACATCTGTGTCCCAAATCATGAGAATGGCTGGTGCTTTGATTTTAAGATGGATTGACATTAATTTATTTATTTTAGAGAGGGGCAGAGAGAAGGTGAAAGAGACCACAACAGCAAATCCTTTTTGAATTTTTTTTTTAAACTTTATTTTCTTTAATAGAGAGAAATGAAGAAGGAGAGGGATACAGTGAGATACCTTTAGCACTGCTTCACTGCTCATGAAGCTTTTTTCCCCTGCAGGTGGTGACCAGGGGCTTAAACCTGGGTCTTCATATATGTTCACTTAACCAGGAATGCCACCACCCAGCACCAGATTGAACCTTTTTTTTTCAGTGCAGTACTGACTGGACTCAAACTTGGGTCACACACATGGCAAAGCAACACACTCTCCAGGTAAGCTATTTTGCCATACCTAATCTACCAATTTGTGTGTGTTGTGTTATGTGTGTGTCAGAGACAGAGACAAAGACAAAGAGAGACACCCAGACAGATAGACAGACTTCGACCAAAGCACCACTCAACTCTGATATATATGGGAATGGGGATCGACCCTGGGGTCCCACAGATGCAAGTCTTGAGCTCTGTGGCCAAGAATTTTCCCTGACCCTCCCAGGCAGTGTTTGTTGATGAATATTCAAGTGTGTGCAGGGTGCAGTATAGGTACAATGGAAGGAGAGGAAGCTCACAATTTCATGGTGAAAGCATGACCTAGGCCAAGTTAATTCTGCTCGAAAGCTGGCATGTCTTGAGACTGTTTAATGGGGGGAGGCAGGTTTCTGGAATTTTCTTGACACCCTCCTGAGGCAAGGCTGCAGTGAGATGCCCCAGAATCCACAAGGTGTCCTGGGGTGATGATACTTTTGGAAAGGAAATTAAAAGCCAGCACCTCTCTGTGTCTGCCTGTGTCAGACGATATTATAGAGAAGAAGAATGACAAGAGAAAATGAAAAGAAAATGGGCTGACAGCCTGCAGAGTGGTATTTCAACTCCAACACAAAACATTCAGTAGTAATTAGAGAATAACCTTCATTTAAATGCAAATAAGCCTGTAATTAAGATAAGGGACCTAGCATTTGCCAGCATTTTTTGTTGTTGTTGTTTCCTTTTCTTTTCTAAATTTTTTTTTGGGGGGGTGACAATTATGATTTCCTCAGACATTCCTCTGCTTTATTGATGAGTAGTCATTATGTTTATGGATTGCGTTGTGAGTGCAATATTTGGATAACTGCAGAATAGAAATTAGTGTCACTTACTTTCAGCTGCCCCCAGCAAAAAAAAAAAAAAAAAAAAATGAGCACAGTGTATAATGTCGACATAAGCAAAACTTCATAAGTGGCCTGGCCCTGGACACCAGCAGATTATGTGCTGTCCCAGATCACCAGGGGCCTGAGACAAATGTGTGGCATCCAGAATTACAAGAGGAAACAAACAGCTTTCTTGATGACTTCTAGCAGAGCTGCTGAGTCCTTTCGAAGCATCCACCAATTATACCAAGTGCTTTTCCTCAGTGGAAGACAGGTAGAAATCCAGGGTGTAATTTTTGGATGTTTGCTCAACAGGAAGGATCTTAGAGAGCTAAGACATTTACCTGGCTGTGGTCTGCTCTAGCCAGTTTGTGACAAGGGACAAGTCACTTAATCTCTTTTGCCAAATCAATAGAAATGACTTTATTTACTACCTGCTAATGGCTCTGCTTGAGTCATACTCTGGATTAGGAAGTGTCAGACCCCCAAGGTTGATTCAAGAGAAAAAAGGTATTTATCAAATGCAGTAATTGATTCAGTTATTAGAGTTTGCAGTGAGTACCTCCCTAACACTTCCTCTCCACTATTCCAAGCTTGGGATCCATGATTGCTCAACAAATTGTTTGGCTTCGTATGTTAACTCTCTTTTCAATCACCAGGTTCCAGATGCCACCAGGATGCTGGCCAGGCTTCCCTGGATTGAAGACTCCACCAATGTGTCCTGGAGCTCTGCTTCCCCAGAGACACACCTTACTAGGGAAAGAGAGAGGCAGACTGGGAGTATGGACCGACCAGTCAACGCCCATGTTCAGCGGGGAAGCAACTACAGAAGCCAGACCTTCTACCTTCTGCAACCATCAATGACCCTGGGTCCATGCTCCCAGAGGGCTAGAGAATGGGAAAGCTATCATGGGAGGGGGTGGGTTATGGAGATTGGGTGGTGGGAATTGTGTGGAGTTGTACCCCTCCTACCATATGTTTTTGTTCATTAATCCTTTCTTAAATAAAAAGTTAAAAAAAAAGATTCAGTTATTCAACACAGACATGCCTCCTTCCCTTCCCTTCCCTTCCCTTCCCTTCCCTTCCCTTCCCTTCCCTTCCCTTCCCTTCCCTTCCCTTCCCTTCCCTTCCCTTCCCTTCCCTTCCCTTTCCTTCCCTTTCCTTCCCTCCCCTTCCCTCCCCTCCCCTCCCCTCCCCTCCCCTCCCCATCCCTTTTACTCCTTAACATCTATGGTAGCAGAACTATTATAGATTTTTTAGGGATATAGCAGTGAACAAACAGACATTTTAAATATAAAAATAAATCCATCTTTAAAACAAATTCTTTGTTCTGGTGACTCAGTGGTAGATTGTATGCCCTGCATCCTTGAGGCCCTAGGTTCAATCACTGATATCGCGATCCAGAGTCTGAAGATCCGTGAACCTCTTTCCCAGGGAGTCTGGTTACTATTCCAGGAGGCCTGGTCCAATCATCTCAATCCATGCTTGCTGCCACTTTTCCTTAACTCCTTGGCTCAAGCTAGGACAGCAACCTCCTTTTCCAGCTTGAAACATTAAAGCTGAGGGTTTTAGAACAACTGAAAGGTTCAGCAAGTTCAATTTATTCCTTTAATTATCAAGGGAGTTGCTTTACTAGTCCATTAGCCATCACTTAATTAAAGAAACACCCCCCACCCCCAACCCTCCACCCTGCAACATACAGAACTTTAACTAGAACTTTCTAAGATGTCCTTCTCCTGAGTTTGGATGCAGCCTGAAAGCTGTGACAGACATCTTTCAGAAAGTAGCAGGCAGGGCCTGGGAGTTTGCAGACCGGTTCTGCAAAAGACTTTCAGGTATGAAGCACTTGGGTCACAGGTTCAGCCCCAGTTACTATTATAAGCCACATCTGAGCAGTGCCAGAGAGGAAGAGAAGGAAGGGGAGGAGGAGATGGGAGGGAGGGGGAGAAGGAGGAGGAAAAGGAGAAAAGATAATAGCCAATAGTGTATTTCTGATCTCCTTTGCTGAAATGAAGTGCAGCAGCAGGACAATTAGCTGGGTAACATGAGCGTAGACAAAATCAGATGGCAAAGCCATCAAGTTTGGTGCTGCTCATATAGTTTTCTCATCCTTTTTTTTTTTTTTCCCCTGCCACTTTCCTTCTCAACACCAAAAGGATTATTAGAAAATATCATGTGCTTTAAATTAACACAACTTGCCCAAGAAGTGGTTCCATGGGTTCCCTCCTACACTCTTTATCTCCATTAAAGGTAATCTGTTTGCCTGGCCATAGATGTTTCCCAGGGAGCCTGAGATCCCTTTGATAGAGTTTATACACTGTTACCCAAGACTGAAATGTATCTGATGGATTAACTGGGAAAACTTACAAAACTTTAATGTCTTCTTTTTTTAAGTGTCTAACTTTGTATCCTCTGGGGTGATTGTTAACTTCAAAAGCCATTTCAAGGTTCAATAAAAGTAATGGAGGTGAGATGGGTCTAGTGGAGCATTTTCAGATTCATTTCTTCCCAACCTTCTTTATCCCGGGGCTCAAACCCAGGTCCTTGTGCACTGCAACGTGTGCCACTACCCGACTCCTAGCATCATTTAATTTTAATTTCCCCTTTTAATTCTTGTAGTTTCCTTGCCCCCACCCCCTTCAGTCACATTTTGTTACGATTCCATCGCTGGGTGAGCAGTTCTTAGAGCCCTTATTTATAAGGGCTTTTATTTATATTAAGCATAAGTATTTATGCTTATGCTATGGAAAGAGGAAGTAGAGGGAGAGAGAGCTGTGAGAAGGTTAAAGGAATGGGCAGAGAAACCTGAAGCAATAACCTGGAGAGAAAACTTATGAGTGGCTATGAAGACAGATTGTGTAAGGTTTTAGAGTGTCTGCTTGGGAAACAGGCTGGATTTCTTCTGTCTGTGGGGGATCAGTTCGAGGATCCCCTGGATCCCAAACCTAGAGACGCCCAACACCCTTGTATAAAATGGCAAAATCTTCGCATAGCTCTTCTCTACCTTATAAATCAGCTCTAGATTGCTTATAGTTTCATGGAAAGGAGGATTTACTGTTCATTACTTGAAAGACCAATTAATCAAGAGGTCAGGGTTGGCACAAGAAAAAAAAAAAGATTGGGAGTCAGGCAGTAGTACAGTGGGTTAAGTGCACGTGGCACAAAGTGCAAGGACCGGGCTAAAGACCCTGTAGGGAGTCGCTTCACAGGTGGTGAAGAAGGTCTGCAGGTGTCTGTCTCTCTCTCCCCCTCTCCGTCTTTCCCTTCTCTCTCCATTTCTCTCTATCCTATCCAACAATGATAACAACAACAATAACTACAACAATATAAAAACAACAAGGGCAACAAAAGGGAAAAGTAAATAAATATTTTAAAAAAAAAGGTTTCACTCAGGTTCTAGCAGAATCTGAGAAGATGGCAGACTCATATCTTCCTCCCAGACTGGGGTTCAGAGTTTATAAAGCATAGTGGGTCACTTTGTGTGTACCAGGCGGGAAGAGGTCTATTGTACTATCTTCTGGTGAAGTAATGCATGTGACTTTCCAGGGGTTGGAAAGTGAGTCCAATCTCACAGAGATAATTCACCAGAACTTGATTGTCCTGTCTGTTGTAAAACTTTGAGATAACCTCACTAAGCACCAGAGCTTGGGGGTCTAAAGGTTGAGATAACATCTTTAAACAACTCTTCCTTGAATGGAGGAGACAATGTAAAGGACAGCTTCCTACATTGTTAATCAATCCCTTTCTTTAAGTGACAGGCTTCTACAGACCAAGTGAGATGATGTAAGATACATATCTATCAATATATGTGGAGAACAAGATGGGGTCTGTAATACGTGCTCACTAGCAATAATACTTAACACAATATAAATGCTATGTGAATAGTCACTATACTGTATAATTTAGGGAATAATGACAAGAAATTGTTCTCTACATGTTCAGTACAAAGGGACCCATTGTATGTCTAACTACATAGTATTGAATAGATAGTTTTGGTCTGTGATTGGTGCAGAACTCATAGATGTGATAGTCTGCCTGGATGTAGGTGGAAGCTTAGTAGAATAATCTGGTTTTATAACTCCATATACAAATGAATGATAAATTCTACCTTCCCTTAGCACATTATTTTGGAGAGCATTTATTCATTCCTTTTGTTCTCTCATTTCTAATGAGTACAAAATGATCCACCTAGAGATCAAAATACATTTACTTTATTACCATAATACATCTAGATTAGAATATACAGGAAATCCAGTTATTGTCAGTTTGGGAACCCACAGAATCCTGCCCTGGTGTGGATCACTACACCACAGAAGGCTACAGTAGACATTTTCAAATATCTGTCAAAGTTAACTGCTGTTACTTCTGGGGCTAATCAGATTATATTATATTATATTGTATTACATTATGTTATATTATATTTGAATAGAGTTTGCCTGTTTTTCAAGCTTATGACCCCTTGATTTGACCCTTAAACTAGTGATAAGCCTATGTGCAATAGATTAAGAAATTCTGTTTTTAAATTTTAATTATCTTTATTTAGTTGATAGATATAGCCAGAAATTGAAAGAGAGAGGGAGAGAGGGAGAGAGACAGAGAGACACCTGCAGCCCTGCTTCACCACTTATGAAGTTCCTCCCTGCAGATAGGGACTGGGGGCTCGAACTCTGGTCCTTACGCACTATACCATGTGCACTCAACAACCAGGTGTGCCCTGCCCCAAGAAATCCTTCATTGGGATTAAATGAATGATGAAGAAAGTTATCTGTTGGTATTTGTTTTGGAACTGAGGTGGTTGTAAAATCTCAGCTACCTTGATTACCCCTCTTGATTCTTATCCGTGGAGATTGAAGCCAGTGAGGCAGAGAGGGTTTCTTTCTGTCTCCTGGCACCCATCTTGACCCTGCTGTGCTCCAGGTCTGCCTGGCTAGGGCTCTTAAGCTCTCTTCACTGACTTCTTTTGCCCTCAGTAGCTTCTACGGCAAACGTTAGAAGAAGAAGTAGCTTCTACAACTAATACTGTTCTGAATTTCACCTTGTTCCCGAGAGAAAAAAGTGTATATCTCCCTTCCCTTAACTTTTTTTTTTTTCTGATGAGAGCAAGTGAGATGCACAGAGAAAACCTGGGTATCTTTCCAGGTAGTTCAATCTGTCTCTTTCCAGAATTCTCACCTGTGACAGCAGTGGTAAGATTTAAACAATTCACCCACTCTTCTCCCTCACCCACCCCCCAACTCAGCCTCCCCCAGGAGGGTTCCTTTCTGATGGGGAAAACTGCTCTGTGGCAGACCATTCTAGCTCTTCTCCTGCTGCTGTGAAGACCATAGGAAAGATGAATGCAGTTCCAGAAGCCTCCAAGTAGGCTTTGTCATGTGCATGACTTACATTTGAGTTAGCCTCCCACTGCTTTGCAGGAAGTGTCAGTGCTACGCTCCCTCTCCCTCTCTCTCTCTCCCTCTCCTTCTCACTCTCCCTCACTCCCCCTCTCCCTCTGTGTCTTTATCTAAGAATATGAATAAATGAAAATTAAGAAAAACCAGGACTGAGTGGTAGCAGACCCAGCTGAGTGCACATGTTGAAACACGCACTCAGGTTCAAGCCCCCTATCCCCACCTACAGGGGAAAAGCTTCAGGAGTGGTGAAGCAGGGCTGCAGGCATCACTCTGTCTCTCTCCCTTTCTATCTCTCCTTCCTCTCCATTTCTGGCTGTTTCTATCCAGTAAATAAAAGGTTTTTTTAAATTTTTATTTATAAAATGGAAACACTGACAGGACCATAGGATAAGAGTTCCCTCAGCAAATCATGGAGATCAAGCCCTTTCTGTGTCTTTGTTGTTATATTTCTCAAATTATCTTCCTTCAGGACATGTTTGGAACTCAGAGTTTTAGCATGATCCATCCTCTGGCTGAGTGACTGCTACGTGCAGGGCACTCTACAGAGTGCTGGGTTCACTGTGAAAAACTCCATAGACAATAATAAGCATCTGCTTGCCATCCTCCCATCCCTCTAGAAATACTGCAGTAGGCCACAGTGCCCAGCTAGGTGGTCAACATACACTATTCTGGGTGTTTCTGTGACATTGTTTTGTGGGGAAAAGCTTAATGTCTAGATTGGTATAAGTAAAGCAGATAGCGCTCCATAATGTGATGGACCTTATCCAATTAGAACTTGCTTTATCACTGGTGCATCTAGATTAGAGAATAATGGAAATTGAGTTACCTTAAACTTTGGGACCCACAGAATCCAGGGTGAATGACCATACTACGAAAGGAGAGATGGACACTAGAACCAAGTCTAACCTCCCCTAAACCAGAGGGATTTGGCTCAGAAGTTGGCCTCTGGATCAGAACTGCAGCCTTAAACTCTCCCTTGGGTCTAGAGCCTGCCAGCACACCTTATGGGTTTTGAACAAGCTAACTTTCATAATCATTGGGTCAAATCCTTAAAAGGAATCTTTTTGGTTCTTTTTTAAAAATGAGTGTTATTTTAAGTGCTATTTCACCAGTATTTTATTGCATAGAATTTAAAATGTGAAAGGCATTGTGAAAATATATGCATGCCTGCAAGCCCGTATACATACAAACGTACATACACACATACATGCACACATAATCATATACATAAATATGCTCAAGAAATACACACATGAGCCTGGTGGGGACATTGTAAGAAGCTTTTGTGCTATGGTTTCCTTATTCTCCCTCCCTTCCTTCCTTCCTTCCTTCCTTCCTTCCTTCCTTCCTTCCTTCCTTCCTTCCTACATAGAGATAGTGAGGCAGAGAAGAGAGAGCAAGTAAGAGACCACAGCACCCAAGCTTCCTTCAGTGCTGTGGAGACTGGGCTTAAACCTGGGTCATGCACATGGCAGAGCAGCACATTATTCAAGGGAAAAGTCAGTCTGGAGTATGACAGTCCTGAAAATGAATTTTTTTTCTAGGTGCGCGCATGCGCGCACACACACACACACATATACACACCTGTTTCTCTGGAGAACTCTAAGAAAAACATTTTACATCTTTTCCTTTCATTGCTTTTGTAATTCTAGCTGCCCCCCCCCACACACACACATCTACACCCCCAGAGGAAGTTGTCTAGGACTGGGTTCTCCTAGAATGATTCTGCTGTCTTGCTCCTTAGGGACTTGGGAGATAAATTAATCTATATCTTTTAACAGCAGCCTTGGATTTTTGCCAGGAGCATCCCAACTTGCAAGAATTGCTGTTGATTTAATAAAGTATTAAGCAGAATGAAATGATTATAGGACACTTAAAGATTTCCTTTCTTCCCCATTTGGACTTGGTGTGACTTTTCTGATCTGGCAAGACAATTGTTCTAACTGCTTGCTGCAGAACAGAGACTCAATCTCCCATATGCCCACTTAATCTTCACTTATATGGTGTTATTTATTTATTTATTTATTTATTTATTTTGACTCCAGGGTTATTGCTGGGGCTCAGTGCCTGCACTATGAATCCACTGCTCCTGGAGGCCATTTTTCCCACTTTGTTGCCCTTGTTGTCAATGTTGTTGTTATTACTGTTATTGTTGTTACTATTGCTGTTGTTGTTGCCAGATAGGACAGAGAAATTGGGAGAGGAGGGGAAGACAGAGAGGGGAAGAGAAAGACACCTGTGGACCTGCTTCACCACTTGTGAAGCGAACCCCCTGCAAATTAGGGAGCTGGGGGATCAAACCTGAATCCTTACACCAGTCCTTGGCTTCATGCTATGTGTGCTTAACCCACTGTGCTACCACCCAGCCCCCTCTTATATGGTGTCTTAAGAGTTCAAACAAGTCACAGACCCAGCCATGTTCAAGGAGAGAAGACTAGAAAACCATAAGTAATAGGTGACCTGGACACCTGCAGACCTGCTTCACCACTTGTGAAGCAACCCCCTTGTAGGTGGGGAACCAGGGACTCGAACCTGGATCTTTATGCGGGTCCTTGCGCTTCGTGCCATGTGCGTTTAACCCACTGCGCTACCGCCCAACCCCCATACTGTAATATTTTAATAGATAGTTTGATAAAAATCTCCAATTGCTGTGAAGTATCTTTCCAAGAGTGTTTTGGAGGTATATGGGGTTATTTTTAATTACCACAATGACAATCAAATGTTTTAACTAATACTTGTATCCTGCCATATATGGGAGCATTGCATACAGCAACAAAATTCTACCATCCAAAATTTTATTAGCCTCCTGTTAAGAAACACTGAATACATAAAGATAAGCTTCTCATACTCGCTAATGTCACAACCTAATATAATTACGGTTGTAGAGAACTGGCTTTATAGCAGATTATGTTGGAAGGGAGAAAAATACAGCTATTTTAGTTGGATGCAAGCTTAATGAGAACCAACACCATGATTTGTCTGCCAAAAACTGTACTGTAATCTTAAAACTGTAATAATAGAAGTAAATTTACCTCCTGAACACTGAGCTATAGCTATAGTAGTAGAAGTTTCATTCTACTCTGTACTGGTCAGAATGCTTTGAATTTTGTAGTCATTCCTGGGTCTCTAGTTTTAAGAGTGGTATAGAAACATCAAGAATTGGCCACCTATGAAACCCGGCCTTCCAAGTATGCACCTTAGTAGCTACCTTCAAACACCTGAAATATTTTTAAACAGATTTAAAAATTTTTTGTATCTTTATTTATTTGTTGGATAGAGGGAAGGGAGTGATAGGAGGAGAGACAGACACCTGGAACACTGCTTCGCCACTTATGAAGCTTTCCCCTGCAGGTGGGGACCAGGGGCTTGAACCTGGGTCCTTGTGCACTGTAACATATGCGCTCAACCAGGTGTGCCACCACCTGGTCCCCAAACACTTGAAATATCTATAGCAAAAAGAGGATCAGGCATTTTCTTTGAGGGTCTAGGCAGTAGAAATAGGATAAATAGGAGAATTTTCTAACAAAGCAGTTTATTTAAAAAAGAGTGTTCTGCTTTATAGACTAATTAACCCTGCTTAAAAGTATCTCTGTAGAGAGTAAATCAACACAGTCATGAGTGATTTTAAATGAACTGAATACTGAATATGAGCAGGAGGATATGTCTGTGCATTGGGGAAATCAGGTTACCCTTTATTATTATTATTATTAATTATTATTATTATTTTGATTCTGTGGAGTCATATTCATGAAGTCCCCATGGAGATATCTTCTCCTTACATCTACATAATTCTCCAGCTCTCTCTCTCTCTTTCTCTCTCTCTCTCTCTCTCTCCTACCTCCAAGATTACTGCTGGAGCTCATTGCCTGCACTACGAATCCACTGCTCCTGGAGGCCATTTTCTCCATTTTATTGCCCTTGTTGTTATTGTTGTTGTTGCCATTGCTGTTGTTGGGTAGGACAGAGAGAAGTCGAGAGAGGAAGGGAAGACAGAGGGGGGAGAAAAAGACACCTGCAGACATCCTTCACCTCTTGGCAACCCCAAATACGGTCATCTACATGTTGACATCTTTAGTCAGGAAATAAATGATCATAACACCCGGCATATTTTTTTTTTTTTACAACCTGAGGACTATGACAGTCAAATTGCATCATAGTTTTACACTGCAAAGCATAGGGAAACATGAGACTGCATTGCTTTCTACAAATACTGTGGTCAATGTACATCTTTAGAACTGTCTCACATCCAAGTGAAATGTTTTAACATGCTTTTTTAGGCCATTCTAATGACTGGCAATTGTTTTCCTTTTTCTGATAAAGTGTGAAGGTCCCTAATAGCTGTCAACAAAGTGTCAAGGGAGTGATTTAAGCAGCACTTACTGTTATCTTATTGGGTGGCCTTTCTTTGGTTTAATATAGTCTTAACTTCGGGATAAGAGAGGAATCAAGATGGGGTGAAGGGGAGATAAGTTAGATCAGCTCTTACTGCAGTGATGCTTATTTTGGGAAGAATGACCTCATTGTATCTTTGTAAAGCAAGTGTGTATTGGCATCTCACTTTCTTACTTTCAGATGACTGTGAAGTTAGTGGAATGGTACAATTTCCCCAGCTTGTAAGGAAGCATCAAAAGGCCATGGGACACACTGACATCTGTTTACTTTCATTGTTTTTAAGAAAGACAAGCTAGCCAAATCAACCTCCACAACTCCTTCTAAGAAAGGAACCAAAGTATTGTTCATTTAATGTTTAATCAAATTTATTATAGATAGAATATTGGTTTCAGGTTGAATTTATGGTACTATAACGTGTGGGTTTTATATGTTCTGTGTATACTTTATAGCATATGGGGGTCTCTTGTGTAACCAACATGTGAACACAGATGCCCACTTTATGTGAGTTGGATCACTACTTTACTATTTTAAATGTTTTTTTCTTTTTTATGTTTATTTATTTATTCCCTTTTTGTTGCCCTTGTTTTGTTGTTGTAGTTATTATTGATGTTGTTGTTGTTGGATAGGACAGAGAAAAATGGAGAGAAGAGGGGAAGACAGAGAGGGGGAGAGAAAGACAGACACCTGCAGACCTGCTTCACTATTTGTGAAGCCATTTCCTTGCAGGTGGGGAGCCGGGGGCTCAAACCGGGATCCTTCTGCTGGCCCTTGTGCTTTGTGCCACATGCATTTAACCCACTGCACTACCGCCCGGACTCCCATACTTTACTATTTTAAATGATTATAGAAGTTTGTTATATTTCTCCCTGTCTGTAATTTTATTAGTGATGTCTGTGATTTATATGAAGCCAAATTCTTGATGTGGAACACAGTTCCCAATTATAGCAATTTTCCAATTGGGAAAGTGGTATTTGGTTCCTAGCAATCCACTTTTGTGTGAGATTTCTAGGAATGCAGGCAACAAAATGAGGCAACTTGTATGCATGTTGCACTAGAGTTAAGTGGCTGGGTGTTTTTTGTTTGTTTTTTCCCCCTTTTCTTTGTGATTTATTAATTTATCTTTATGAGATAGAGAATAAATGTGAGTGTATGAGAGAGAGACAGACAAACATCAGCTGGACCACTGCCATGTAGCAGTACTGGGCATTGAACCTGAAACCTCTGTGGCCTAGGCAAGCCATGCTGTCTTACATGCAGTATCTCCTTGGTCCTCGTTTCTTTGCTTTTTGAAGATAAAGATAATAGTGCTTCCTTTTGGAGTTCCAAGTAAGCCCCCTGGAAGTAAAAGTGGTCACTCATCTCAAGCATTGACCTCCGATGGCATTTTACTTAAGAGTCATTCCTTCCAGTAGTATCTACACATGTTTCCATATCCAGTAATCCACTGTAGTGGAATGTTCCAGAACCTATTCCCACTCTGGATCTACAGAAATAACAGGCAGGTCTGGGGCACTCTCTGGATTGTCTTGCTTGCCCTGTGCTCTATTGTTCTTAAAGTTGGTGCCACTCTTGCCTTCAGAGCTTCTGAATTCCAGCCAAGGGGTTTTTCTGTGATTCTCCTGTTCCCTGTGAGAGGTGCGTGCTTTAAAACAATGTTTATTTGGGGGTGGGATGGTAGCACAGTGGGTTAAACGCACATGGCGCAAAGCGCATGGACTGAAGTAAGAATCCTGGTTCTAGCCTCGGACTCCCCACTTGCAGGAAGTCGCTTCATAAGCAGTGAAGCATCTGCTTCAGGTATCTATCTTTTTCTTCCCCTCTCTGTCTTCCTGTCCTCTCTCAATTTTTCTATGTCCCATCCAACAATGACAGCAATAACAACAATAATAACAACTATAATGATAAACAACAAGGGCAACAAAAAGGAAAAAATGGCCTCAGGAGCAGTGGATTTGTAGTGCAGGCACTGAGCCCTAGTGCTAACCCTGGAGGCAAAAAAAAAAAGTTTATTTATTCTTTCTTTTTAAAAAAAATCTACTAGTTAGGAACAGAGAGAAATCAAGAGGAAAAGGTGAGATAGATAAAGAGAAAGATAGGGGGGTGGGCAGTAGTGCACAGGGTTAAGCACACATAGTAAGCACAGGGATCTGCTCAAGGATCTCGGTTCAAGCCCCCAGCTCCCTACATGTGGGGGGAGGGGAGTCACTTCACAAGCAGGTGAAGCAGATCTGCAGGTGTCTGTCTTTCTCTCCCCTCTCTTAATTTCTCTCTGTCCTATCCAAATAAAATGGAAAAAATAGCCTGCAGGAGCAGTGGATTCCTAGTGCCAGCACTGAGCCCCAACGATAACCTAGGAGGCAAAAAAAAATAAAAATAAAAAAGGAAAGAAAGAAAAGAAAATAGAAAGAAAGAGAGAGAGAAAAAAGGAGAAAGACAGATAGATAGATATTTGGAGCACTGCCTCACTGCTAATTTAGTTTCCCCCAGAATGTTGGGACTAGAGGCTTGAACCTGGGCCTCTGCACATGGTAACATGCACTTAACTGGGTGTGCCACCACCTTGCCTCCTTACTTTTTAATGAAAGAAATACACAGAGGGAACAGGAGCACTGCTCAGTTCTGGTTTATGGTGATGCTGGGGATTGAACTTGGAACCTCAGAGCCTCAGGCATGAAAGTCTTTTGCAGTCATTATGCTATCTCCGCAGCCCTGAGATACTGCTGTTTTCTGATTCTCAGCCCTGCTTCAGAATCTCCCCTCCAACTCCCCTGTTCAGGTGTTCTGACTGTAATCTATAGTCTCTTGGTGCTGCCAGTACACTCTGGGAAATTCTACACCATCGGTAG
Source organism: Erinaceus europaeus (assembly GCF_950295315.1). Taxonomy (NCBI): domain Eukaryota; kingdom Metazoa; phylum Chordata; class Mammalia; order Eulipotyphla; family Erinaceidae; genus Erinaceus; species Erinaceus europaeus. The sequence goes on from NC_080181.1 coordinate 29,607,253, forward strand.
AAGAAGGGGAGATGCCAATTGAGGTGGCAGAGGAGGATCAGTGTGACTACTGCCCTTCTTTCCAAGGCATGCCCCTTTAGACGATTGTGCCACTGTCCCCTTATTCCCTGACCCTTCTGGGCCCAAGACACCCCACACCCACAAGCACTGGTTCCTGTACACTGATTTCTGTTCCCCCAGCTAATATCCTTCATCAAGAGTAATAGCCACCTTGATGTGTTTTCTCCACTCCCAGTTCTGTTGCTGGAGGTAGCTGGGACATTTAATCTGGCATTCAGTTCTATTCTGGGGCCTCATCCCCTGTGGCAGAGGTATGTGGTTGGTTTGCATTTATGATTTTGCTCCGTTTGACTCATTTTTTTATGCCCAGGGAAGAATCTCTGCTCCGGCTTTTCTTGCTTCTCTTGCAGTTTTATTTTCTGATTTCACATAGGCGATTTCATAGAGTTAAATGGCCCACGTTGCCTTTGTGTTCAGGCTTCCGTTTTCCTCGGGAACTGTTTCTGCAGAAGCACTGGCAGAGAGTGAGTGCATTTGGATTCCGAGGGTAGCACTAGTCTTGGGGGACTGAGGGCTTGAACCAGGCCCTTACACATGGCAACGTGTATGCCCTTCTGAGTATGGCACTGCCACATCCCTAATGTGAGATTTCTTTTTAAATTTATTTTTATTGGTGATTTAATGTTGATTTATAATATTATAAGATAACAGGGGTACAATTCCATACAGTTCCCACCACCAGAGACCCGTATCCCATCCCCATCCACTGGAAGCTTTCTTATTCTTTATCCCTCTGGGAGTATGGACCAAAATTCTCTATGGGGTGCAGAAGGTAGGAGTTCTGGCTACTGTAATTGCTTCTCTGATGGACATGGGCATTGACAAGTGGATCCATACCCCCATCCTATTCTGTCTTTCCTGGGTAGGGCAGGACTCTGGAGAGGTGGGATTTCAGGACACATTGGTGAAGTCTTCTGCCTAAGGAAGTCAGAATGGCATCATGGTAACATCTGCAACTTGGTGGTGAAAAGCAGATAGATTTTTTCGTAAGTAGGGACCTGAAGGTAAGAATAGAAGAGATGAAGGTAGGTGTTCTTCATGTGGGAAGAAGCTAAGAAGTCTACTAGGTCTGTTCCAAGGGGTTAGTGAGATTTCTTAAAGGCACCTTCTGGCTTTGCTGCATTGCTGCTACCCCAGACCTGCCATCTGTTGCAATCATAGAACTCTTTTGCTGGGTTTTCTGCACAGAAGGGCTCTGTATTTCTTAAAGCTCTCCTCTCTCCTTAGTACACATGCCCACATTCTTTCCTTCACAAAATATGCAAAATCTTTCCTCTAGTGTTTTACCATCCAACCCAGCTGTGACCAACTTAGTCTTTTCTCCTTTCGTCTTTCTCTTTGCCCCAGCCTCACCTTTTGATAATAGTAATAATAATTTATATCATTAATAATATAATATATATATGAGAAAGAGAGAGATAGAGACTACAGCACTGAAACTTCCTTCAGTGAGTTGGGGGCCAGGCTCTAGCCTGAGTCCTGCACATGGCAAAGCAGCGCACTAAGTGAGCTATTTCACTGGCCCACCTTTCCTTTAATTATTTCACAGTGCAGTATCCTTGAGCAGGACACCCTGTGCCCAGATGAATGAGTCACAGGGGAAACACCAGGCAGAGGGGCCAGAGGAGAGAGACAGCAAAAGGGCTTTTGTGTCCTTCCCTTTTTCCCTTAAGGAGGCTTCTTGGGTAGCTGACTTTTTTTTCTCTCTGGGTTCCTGGTCCCTGCCTGATGGAATCCAGACCCTTGCTTCGGACAAAGCTTTTGGTCTTCATGCCAGTGAGAAAAGAGGAAATTAAAAAAAAAAAAAAAAAAAAAGCAAAACCCTCCACAGAGCATGAGGCTGTTGAAGACCAAAAAGGAGTGTGCAAAATAAATCGCAAAAAAGAAACAAGTATGTGTGCGTGTGTGTATGGGGGGGTGCGGGGGGGGGGGACGGGGGGCTATGATTGCTCCCTTTGCCTGCCTGGCCTACTTCTCCAACTCCAGGCTTAATGAGTATTCTGCCGCTTTCTCCCACTAGTTCAGGTACTGGCAGACCAGGAAATCAGGCCGCAGACCACAAACAAACCTTCCCACCACAGAGTGAGTTGAGAACAGCTAGGCCAGCAGCAACCTTGCAGATAGATGCCTGTAGGTGCTTCAAGTGATTCCAACATAGACCACTAGATGGAGCCCTTGCTATGCACAAATCCAGCCCCAGGGGTCCTGGGGTAGCTAGCCTTTAGCTGGAGGGCAGTTTTTTTTTTTTTTTTTTTTTTTAAAGAATGGTTAAGAGAATCCATTTCTCTTCCAGTTAAGCCAGAAGCCTAGCTGTTGTTGCAGGTGCTCAAAAACGCTTAGTAATGTGGAATCACACTTAGTATCCCCCCCCCCACACCATTTATTTGTTTACCCCCTTTTTTTTTCTGCCTCCAAGCTTATCACTGGAGCTTGGTGTTGGCACTACAAATCCACTGCTCCTGGAGGCCATTTTTTTTCATAGGATAGGATAGAGAGAAATTGGGAGGGGAAGATAGATGGGGGGGGGAGAAAGACACCTGCAGACCTGCTTCACCACTTATAAAGTGACCCCCTGCAGGTGGGGAGCCAGCCGGGGACTCCAATTGGGATCCTTACACTGGTCCTTGCGCTTTATACTATGTGTGCTTAACCCACTGCGCTACCAGCCTGCCTTTACCAACTCTTTATTGGCACTCTAGACGTGTACCTTTACCAGCTTCAGTCAGCCTCAACCCCCCGGCATCTCTGCAGTAGCTGGAGGCACTCTGGCTTTTTGCACACACAACTTCAATATAATTAGCTGTCTAACTGCTCACCCGCACCGAGCCTGTGTGTGTTACCAATTATAATTTATTTTTAAAAGCCCTCTGTTTGCCTGTCTTAATTCTCACTTTCCTTTCTCCCAGAAAGCCAAGGAAAAGCAGGGACTTGCCAGTGGTTGTGAGTGGTCAGTCCTGCTTCTCTCTGTATCATCTGAACTTCCTCCAGTTTCAGAAACCTGGGCCACCTCTTGGAATGAATTCCTAACGTTCCTTCTGGTAACTCACCAGCTCCCCCACCAACACCCCAACACACAGCAGAGGATTTAAGGGCAGGTCCCACACCCCCTGGAAGGCAGTAGCAACCACATTAAGTGGCACATCTGCTGATTCCCATGTTTGAACTTTAATGTGTGTGTGTGTGTGTGTGTGTGTGTGTGTGTGTGTGTGTGTGTGTGTGTATGTATGGGTTTGATAAGAGAGAGAGAAATAAAGAGGGGACAGGGAGATGGAATGGGAGAGAGGAAAGAGAAAGACTTGCAGACCTTTCTATAGCTCATGAAGCCTACCCCAGCAGGTGGGGACAAAGATTGAAGGACCCAGGTCCTTGGCTGTGATAACATATGCACTCAACCAGTTGTGTCACTGCCTGGCTGTCAGTCCCAGTTCAGGGCGCCAGTATGCCGCGCTAGCTTTGCGGGCAGGAGACAGACGACCAGGGACTCATGGCTGAGTGGAGAGCAGTATTTCTTTATTGACGTGGAACACAACGCAATGTAAGCTATCTCTAATCACAATCTTCTCCTCTATCTTTCCTCTCTCTCCTCCAGTGGAAGAGTCAGGAACAAAGGAAGTACGTAGGGAGCGCAAACCAGTGAAGACTAAACCAAAATCTCCCAGAGGCAGGGGGAGTGAGACCAAACCAGTGTAACAGAATGACCATGTAAATAGACCACAACGTCAAGCAATGTAACAGAAGGGATCCCAGAAGCAGAACTAGAAGCATACCAACACCTGGCCCCTAGAGATCTGAAGTCTGATCTTTAAACAGGTGAGTTATAGTCTAGCTTCAGTCCCACCCAGACGGTTGCTACTGGACATCTCCACTCACTTGCTCAGGGGAAGTTCCAGCCCACCGTGTGTAAAACTGGATCCCAAACCTTAGCTCTCTTCTCATCCAGTCTGCTTTGGATAAGTCTGCAGTTCTTACTCTCCCTTATTCCCAATTTCTCTCCCCCCCCCACCCCCAGGTCAACCTCTTCATTCAGATAAAGAGACCTGCATGTAACAAAGAGAGTGTACACATAACACTGGGGGCTTCTCCCAGTGCCCTCGCCCTCCCCAAGATGTGCCAGGGTTTGAACCCAGTAAAGTACATGCCCTATCCAGGGAGTTCTCTTCCATGCACTGTCCCAAGTTCTAGCTTCAGGACTGATTTATTCTGCATTCTCCTGGCTCCCTCACTGGCCCTTGTTCTCCTCAGTCTTCTGACCATGTCTAAACCCAGCCCTCCGTGTTCTACAGGAGCAGTGATGCTCTCCTGCAGGTCTTGAGATTTCCCCTCTGTCTCACTCTGTCCACCGTGTGGCTGCTTTTCTGTCACACCACACACTCACCCATTTAGAAGCCCCACTAAGAACTCTGGTGTGTCTTATCAGACTTTGCCTCAGGTTCCTACTGCACCCACTCCAGAGACCCCCATCTCCCGAGAGCTTCTCCCCCAAGTCTACAACTTCAGCTAGTCACTGCAGCTCCCTCAGGCCACATCCCTAGGTCCCCTGGAACCTTCCCCCATGTGCCACACCCACAGAGATGCGCCTGTTACACAGTCCTGGGCATCAGTTCTGCCAGGACCCTTTCACAGGCCATCGCTATGGTGTCTCTCCTGTCTGAAGACTGTAGGCTCCAGGGGCTCAGGGGTAGCACCACCCAACCCCACCCATGTCCCCAGTGCCCAGCAAAGCCTCTGATGGCAGTTCTGTGATGCCACCTGGGTTGACTGGTTGAAGTGTGTGTGTACGTGCACATGTGTGCATGTGTATGTGTGTGTGTGTGTGTGTGTGTGTGAGAGAGAGAGAGAGAGAGAGAGAGAGAGAACACAAGGGATTCTGGGCTCACAGCAGGCCATTCTTCTCTTCTCTTTTAGCTAATTATTATCTAAATGAAAACCCTCAGGGCTCCTGGCATTTTGTTTGCAGCCTGGGGAGGCTACCTGCACAGTGAAATATTCATAAAGTGTATGGAGTTATCACAACAAACAAATTCCCTGAAGGGGAGAAGAGGGTATGATAGAAACCAGCAGAAGCTCTGCTCTGCTCATGGGAGGTTGGTAGGTAAATGCTCGGACAGATCTGAGGTGGTTGCTTGCTTTGAGATTGAACCAGACAGGAAGCCCTGAGAGGAGCTGAGAGGAAGCAAGGATGTGGCTGCAGGCTGTTTGAGCTCTGACGTGGCCAGAGTGAAGCTTTGCATGTGGATGCAGTGCTTTTTGGGTACAGCAAAGGCCAAAAACCTGCACTGGCCCTGAGTACATGCTGTCCAGCTTGGGAATCTTAGGCGGCCAGTCCCTTCAGGATCTGTCTCAGCTGCCTGCCTCCCCAGAGAGCCGACACCTGGAGTCCTAGCCAGTCAGATATTTAGAGGCCTGGGGCAGCACTGCTCCCATGGGTTTTCTGAGACTTCATCCAGGCTGAGTGAAAGATGACTTCCTTCTTCCTACCCTGCTTTCCCTCCCTTCTTTTGCACATTGTACTGCAAACTTCATTTCTTCTTCTCTTCCTCCTCCTTCTCTTCCTCCTCCTTCCACTTCCACTTGCTCTATTTCATTGCCCTGGGGGCAATTTGTCATTCAGATATATAGATAGATGCCACAATAGCAGAGCCCCTGGTACTTCACATGTGGTGCTAGGACTTTAACCCAAATCATGCAGGACATGCCACAAGCCCTACCCATTGCACTGTCTTAGAATCAGCTTCTAGGACTCTCACCTAGGAATGTACATATTAACCTGAAACCAGACTAAGGTGTCATCTGTAATGAGAGTCTGGAGTTGGATCTCTCACTTCCAGTTGGCAGGAGAGCTCCTTCACCAGAGGCAGTTAAGTCTCTGGGGTTAAAACTGGCTGGTGATACAGTGGCAGAAGGGAACAAACACAATATAGCAGGTGTTGGAAAGGAATGGAGAAAATATTAGCTGTAAGGATAAGGGGCTTGGATGGCTGATGTGAGGGGTTATTGACCCCTACAGCATGAAAATAAACAGCTGAGTGTCCCAGACTATTGAGAGCCAGGCGTGAAAGCCAAGGGCGTCTTTGGTTGCATACAAAAGAAGCTCAAAAAGATGGCTGAAGAAGCTGAGGACTAAGGCCTGGACTCTCAGGCAGAGCAGTTGAAGTTCTGGTACTTAGTTGAAGGTCCAACTCCCCTTGGCAGGGCTCTTGTTAGCAGCACTTTCATTCAGGGCTGATTGTTTAGGGGACTGGAGAGACAGAGGTGGGAAGACTGGAGACCAGGAGGTCAAAGTTAGGGAGGGACATGTGGGTGGGCATATGGAAGTGAGTATGAACATCACATGTAATTCTCATCACATGCAAATACCTATCCCAGGAAAGAGGCACTAACCAACTGTCAGCTGGAAAGTTGACATCAACCACAGGCATATCATATGGGGTAGGGTATGGAGGCAAGAACAGGGGCTCTTATTTATTGGTTCTGGCTTCTCCCACTGCTGAGTGTTTGACCTATCAGCCACAGATACTAATGCGGAGACTCCAGAATAGGATAATTCCTTAAGGCAACCAGTTGGATGCTACCTTCTCAGTCTGTTCTGACAGTTATAATGCCTTGTATATAAACAACAGAGATTTATTTTCCCTAGTTCTAGAATGTGGGAAGTTCAAGATCAAGGTTTCGTTGATTTGATGTCTGCTGAAGGCTCTCTGGTTCATAGTTAGGTATCTTCCTGCTGTGTCCTTACATGGGCCAGGGGGCGGAAACTCAGACATCATATCAATGACACCTTGATCTTGAACTTCTATCTTTTATTTCAAAATGAAAACCCCCAATTAATCTTGACCACACATCTGATTGTTGGCCACAAATCCATTTCTTCCTATAGATTCACTGTGGTCCTTTCATGGAATTGAAATTCACTTTGATGGAGGCAGCTTTCATTCAGTGTTGTTGGAGTTGAAACTCGGAGAGAATTTCTGTTCAAGACCAGGTTAGCTGAGAACTTAGCGACTGCTTGACAGACATGGGTGAAAGTACATGTTTGGAAACTGCAGTTTTGAGAGAGTGACAGTAATAACTGTAGCGGAGCCAGTTAGTATGGCTTCCTGGATCCACTTGACCTCTTCTGCTGTTCCGTCTCCCAGGCCTCAGGCAATTTTCTGGGCTCAGGTCTGAACTTGGCCAGAAATACAGAAGCTCTGGCCTTCTTAGAAGTCAGCTGAGGAAAGTCAACTCTGTTCACAAATCAAAAGGACAAAGAAGTGATTGTCTGTGAAGTGAACTATGGCAGGAAGACAGGAGAGGCTAAGGGGTCAGATGAACTGTTCAGCCATTTTCTTCCCAGTGGCTGCTTTTCAGTGTGGTGGCTCTGAGAGGCCTGTCTGGTGATGGCCGGGGGGTGAGTGGGAGGCTTTGATGTTGTGTGGCTTCAACAGGTTTTCTGTGAAGCTGTGCTTGTCCTGGTAACAGGCAACCTGGGACTTTATGTTTGCTTCCCTTCTTTCTTTCTCACCCTTACTTCCTAGTGTTTTATCAGACCACTCCCCCATGTCGGATCATCACATGAGTTTCACTTCAATATTTGCTTTTCAGAGAACCTAGGAAAAGGCAGATAACTAATATTGATTGAGTTCTTGGTAAATACTAAGCATCTTCCTTAGTGCTCCGTGGGTACTAACTTCTTTCTTCTCCATGCGAGTGATGATGCTATTTACATTTTACTGATGAAAACAAGTGAAACATTGAATGTATAGGTCACTTGTCCAAAGTCACTCAACTATTTTAACCATAGAACTAAAATCTAGGGGTTGGGTTGTAACATGCACAGTAGAGTGCATATGTTACATGAATAAAGACCCAGTCCCCACTAGCATCTGAGTCATGAAACAGTGTTACTGCCTCTCTTCTTCCTCTCTCTCTTTCCTTTGTTATCTCTCTGCCTCTCATCTCTATCAGAAAAAAAAGAAAGAAAAAAAAGAGAGAAAGGAAGGAAGGAAGGAAGGAAGGAAGAAAGAAAGAAAGAAAGAAAGAAAGAAAGAAAAGATGAAGGCCAATAGGAAAAGTGGTGGAATTGTACAGGCACTGAGCCCCAGTGATAACCCTGGTGATAATACATACATACATACATATATCCAGAGCAGAATTTCTGACACCTGAATTTGTGTTCTTGCCTCTTGACGAATGACCACTATTTGGTTGAGATATTTATGTTCTTGATGCCGTATTTATAGCACCTTCAAATGTCTTGATTGCCAAATAAAGAGTCAATGTTACTTCTTTCTGAAATAAGCTCTCCATATGGAGAGAGTATCATGTGTTGAGTGTTCCTTATTGTTGTTGACTGGGTCTTGAAAATGAATCTCTTCATAGATTCATGTATCTTACATCCTCATAGTCTGTTAAGTTGTCAGTTCTACCCATCATTGAATGTTCTCTCAGCTGGGAGGCCTCTTACTCTTTCTTCATGTACCTCTCTCTACACAAGGTTGACCAAGTGTGGATACTGTCCAGTGGTGACCCAACTCAAAACACAAAACACAACAGCTTATGTGGCCTTGAGTGAAATCTTATGAAGAAGACGATCCTGGTGTGAAGAAACACAGAGCCTTCTAGATACACACACTTTCTTACCATGGGCCTCTGAATCTTAACACCTTTTTCCCATAAGAGTAAATGGCATAATACATGAAAATTCTGACAGGTAAGAAAATATGTGAGTAGGTCTGGGCTTCATTTTGGAAGATGGAATAAGGGGAAGGCAGAGGTATTTTATCAGATTCTAAGAGTTATTTCTATTATGGAAAAAAAGACACATGAATTTTATTTATTTACTTATTTAAAATATTTAATGTATTAGAGAGAGAGAGATCAGAGCATTGTTCAACTTTGACTTATGGTAGAGCTTGGGATAGAATCTGGGACCTCAGAACTTCAGGCATAAAAGTGTTCCATAACCATTATGCTATCTGCCCAACCCAGGACACCTGAAATTTTAAGCCTTGAAATTACTCCATTCGGTGTGGTCTTGTGCAGGTCATTTAACAGTTGAGGCTTCAGTTTCTTTATGTGGAAATGGAACATTTGCATGTCACAGTAGCCAAGGTTGTGGCAGTGGCCAGATGAGATGAAGATACTGTCTGTCATGTCTCAAGCGTCTCACCAGTATGGAAGGGACAATGATTCCCATCTGCAGAATCTGGGGGTGTGGGGCTCAAAGATGGGACAGTGATTCAGCACTTGTGTGTTAGGTTTGGCTCCTCTGGAAGTTGTCCTGAGACAAGGAAACAAATGTTGACAGTTTAGTGGAGATGCGAGGTCAGGTCACGCAGGCAGAAGAGTGAGAGGAGGGAAAGTGGGTAGGGAGTCTGAACAGTGTGTGATAAAGGAGCAGGTGGCTTGGGGAACAGCCAGAACTCAGTTCCAATATGCGGCGCCTGCCCCTGCATTCTCTCACATGAGGACCCAGCGTGCTCCTGCAGCTAGAGATGGCTCTCGGGCAGAGTCACAGGTGTCTGCACGAGGAGGCCACCTGTGTGTACTCGAGCTCTGAGGACCAAGAGGTCTTGCAGTTTCACACTGATAGCACAGCAACAGCAAACTGTGTGGTCTCGACAATCATGTGCATCCTCTGCATCGAGTTTTAAACCAAATAACTCCACATGGGGGAGAACCAGACAAAATAATTAGATTTCCAGTGCTGGAAAATCAGCTCACTTGGCTAGTGCTCTCTGCTTTGCCAAGTATATGGTCCAGCCCCATAGCATTGAAGAAAGCTTTGCTACTATAGTCTCTTTCGCTCTCTCTGCCTCTCTGTCTTCTTCAGCTCTATTAAAATTAATTAATTAATATACATGGATATCTTCGCCCACCCTGTCCAACGCTTGACGTCTCGTCACCCAATCTGGTCCCCTACGCCTACACTGAACTTCTCTGTTCCAGACTCTTGGAAACAGAGTTGGCAGTCAGCTGAGGTAAAGAACAAACACCTCATCACAGACCCCTGTAAGCGCCAACCCGGCTTTGACCTAGCACGTTATGATTGGGCCCTCCTCAATCGCTATCAAACAGGCCATGGCCAGTGCACCGCTATGTTCCATCGCTGGGGAGCCAGAGACAACCCGAACTGCCACTGTGGCTCCAGACAGACTATGACCCACATAGTCAACGACTGCCACCTCTCCAGATTCAAAGGAGGTCTCGAAACTTTACATCAGGCTCAACCTGACGCTGTTGACTGGCTACAGAAGAAGGGCAAATGCTAGAAGAAGAAGAATTAATTAATTAAAAAAAAAAAGATCAGATTTCCAGAATAGGAAATTCATTCTGTCCAGTCAAGGGTCACATAGTTGACATTTTTCAAAGTCTCTCTCTCGATGGTTTTAATGATCAATTTCAATTTGAGAAGGCTCACATGTGGAAGTTCATTTGTAGGAAGTAGAATTTTCTCTGTTTGGAAATCAAAGGCACTGATACTTTATATGTTGGTCCCCTGGACTTTGATGGAAGCAGAATTCCAGCTGAGTGGAGATCTCTCCTTTGGTGTTCCCGTGGCCTCTTTAGAGGACTTGGTTGGTTCTTTTTTTTCTTTTAAATATATATTTTTTAAGATTTTTAAAATATTTATTTATTTATTCCCTTTTGTTGCCCTTTTTAATTCTTGTAGTTATTATTGTTGTTATTGATGTCATTGTTGTTGGATAGGACAGAGAGAAATGGAGAGAGGAGGAGAAGACAGAGGGGGGTAAGAAAGACACCTGCAGACCTGCTTCACTGTTTGTAAAGTGACTCCCCTGCAGGTGGGGTGCCGGGGGCTCGAACTGAAATCCTTAAGCCAGTCCTTGCGCTTTGCACCACCTGCATTTAACCTGCTGCGCTACTGCCTGACTCCCACTTGGTTGGTTCTTTTTTTAGTGACTGCACTTCTTGACTTCCAGGGAAAGGGCAGGACACACATCATGAGGCAGAATCTTAAATGTGCTTCCCACAAAGGCACCTGTGTTGTCTGCCAACAGAATAAGGTGCCTGACTGACTTTTCAAACGTGCTCCTCTATCCTCATCTCGTCTTTCATAACCAGATTCTTAATATCTCCTTCTTGGAATATTGCAAAATTATTCCTTCAACTGTTGAAATGTTGGTGGAACATAGGATTTGCATGCTGGAGGATCCTAGTTTGATCTCTGGCTCCATATATACTGGAGTGGTGCTCTGAGTCCCCTGCCCCACCCCAAGTACATGAAACACACACACACTCTCTCTCTCTCTCTCCCATTATTTTAAACATTATTGTCACTGAGTTTTGCCCTTTGGGATCATGTTTTCAGCTAGAGAGAGATAGAAAGAGAACTATAATGGTGAGAAAGAGGAGGAGGAGGAGCAGGAAGAGGAGGATGAGGGAAGGGAAAAGGGAGGAGAGGAAGAATAGGGAATCTTAGCACCAACATTTCCTCCAGCATGGTGGAGCAAGAGTCTAGCCTGGGTTGCCTGCAGAGCAGACTAGGCATACTGTGCAGGTGAGCTATATTGCAGACCCTAGTATGTTTTTTTCATTTCTATCAGGTTTATTGCTAGGGCTCTGTACCTGCATGATTCCTTTATTCTTGGTGGTCTATGTATATCTATCTATCTATCTATCTATCTATCTATCTATCTATCTATCTATCTATCTTTGATTAGAGGGTGACAGAGAGGGAGAGGCAGAGGAGTAGAGAAATAGTGAAAATGTTTCACTGTTTCACTCCTAGTGAAACTTCCCCTGTGTGTGATGCTCCCATGTATTTGGTTCCAAAAAAGAAAAAGAAAGAAAGAAAAAGATAAATCAAGATCAAAAAGAAAAGTCCTCTGAACTTATCTCTCTTCCTTCAGTTCCCGTCTCCCCTCATTCTATGACCCTCTGCAAACACAGCTTATAATACACCACTCTCTTTACTGCAAAAGTGCTTGATTCCTTCTCTATAAAAAAAAAATAGAGCCAGTTGGAGGGATATGAAGTCTTCTGCAGTGGAGCAGCACCTTACTTCTCCAGAATTCCTCTTGTGTCTGAATATGATGTCATAGTTAGCACCCAAGCAGGAAAACAGAAACCACTCTGGATACTTGAACAGAGTATCTTTTTTTTTTTTTTTGCCGGTCCTTGTGCTTTGTGCCAAGCGCGCTTAACCCACTGCACGACCACCTGACCCCCTATGTTCTATGATTTTTTTTTTTCTGAAACAGCCACTTTCTTTCTTTTTTTTTTCCTTTTTTTCTATTTTTTTTTAATTGGGGAATTAATGTTCTACATTCAACAGTAAGTACAATGGTTTGTACATGCATAACATTCCCCAGTTTCCCATATAACAATACAACCCCTACTATGTCCTCTGAATCCTTCTTGGATCTGTATTTTCCCCACCCACCCACCCCAGAGTCTTCTACTTTGGTGCGATAAGCCAATTCCAGTTCAGGTTCTACTTGTGTTTTCTTTTCTGATCTTGTTTTTCAACTTCTGCCTGAGAGTGAGATCATCCCATATTCATCCTTCTGTTTCTGACTTATTTCACTCAACATGAATTTTTCAAGGTCCATCCAAGATCGGCTGAAAACGGTGAAGTCACCATTTTTTATAGCTGAGTAGTATTCCATTGTGTATATATACCACAACTTGCTCACTCACTCATCTGTTGTTGGACACATGGGTTGCTTCCAGGTTTTGGCTATTACAAATTGTGCTGCCAAGAACATATGTGTACAGAGATCTTTTTGGATGAATGTGTTGGGTTCCTTAGGATATATCCCCAGGAGAAGAATTGCAGGGTCATAGGGTAGGTCCATTTCTAGCCTTGAACAGAGTATCTTAAATGAAGAAATTGATTAGTAGATGGAGGATTGAGAATAAGGAGATACTGTGGGTATTACTGAAGTTGTAGCTACAGGAGCCAGTCAGCTGTCCTAAAGCTGAGAAGTTAGAGGAAACTGGCTCACATTATTAAAACTAAAAACTCAGAAGAAGCTCTGAGGGGACTGGAGAGAGAGAAAGAGAGATATTGATTCATCATGGTTGCTTACCTCAGGCTCAAAGGAGGGGTCCTCAGAGAAGGTTCCTTACCTCTGAAGAGTAGGGGAAAGTTGTATTTGGGGTAAAAAAAAAAAAAGAGGCCTTTGTGTCCCTGAGCTTAGATCTTTCATACTGGGGCTTGTGTAAGGAGTACAAAAAGGTTGGGGAGGGATCTAGATTCTTCAGAGTGGACCCTACTGCAGCATGGTGAAGAACCTTTAATGGGTGATGGAGACTGAAGCCTTAAGGCTACAGAAAATGCTTCCTTTTTTCTTCCTGGATAGGACATGAAGCCAGCTGACAGGAGAGAGGTCATCTGAAGAGCCCTGACCACAGTCCCATAAAGCCCAGTAAGAATGGTGCTTCGGGCTGTGAGACAACAGCTTAATATCTGGCAAGGTGCCTGAAGTAGCAGAGCCATCAAATATGCTTGGCCTTTAGATATCTTGGTTTTTGGCTCTTATAGCCTCACTCACTGGAATTTTCTTCCTAAGCACAGATTGCTTGGCCCACATCAGCACTCAAACGTCTCCTCTTTGGAAAGCCTTCCAGGTCTCCCCCTATTTCCCAAATACCAAGCCAGGAAACAGTCCCTCCTCTAACCCCCTGCTACTATTTATGCTTCTATAAACCAATGATGGCATTATGGGTACTGGCTTCATATCTGTGTCTTCTGCTTGGAGGTGAGCTCCTTGTGAGGAAGATGCTATTGTATGATTCTTTATGTCTCCAAGGATCCCAGAAGGGTGCATTGAACCTCAGAAGACCAGATGTGTGAGTGAAGAAATGAATGATGTGGACAGGTCAGATTTCTACCTTGTAAAACAAACCCCAGTGAGCTCAGGGACAAGGAGAGGTTGGGGCTTTGCCCTTTGTCCCCATCAATCACATTACATATGGCAGAACATGGAGACAAGAACAATATTACATTTTAAGGTGTTTTTTTTAAATTATTTAGAATTCCCAATAGATTTCTAGCCCCCATGTCCCTTTGGTTCAGAGAAATCTAAGAATTTGACAAAGTTTTAGCTTCATTTGGTCTTGTCAGCATTCACGTGGGGTGACATCCAGCAGCAAGGCAAAACTGACCAGCTCTCTTTTGCTTGTTCAAGGGATGACACAGCAGAAACACCGGGGATAAATGATGTGTTCTCAGATCTTGTTTATTGGCAGGTGGACATGAGTTTAAATAGAAAACCAAACAAAGGGCATTATTGAAATATGTCAGAAATTACAGGTTTCTTAAAGGTCAGCTTGCCCCTATGGTAGCGGGCTGGTATGACAAAAATTGTTGAGATATAAGACAGTTACTCTCCATGATGCAAGCAACTTAATTATCCAAAAGTATTTGAGAGAAGTATAGGGGTTAAACCAGTAGGGTGAGACAGAGAGAAGATGGATATCAAAGGCCATATAGTTTGGAATTTCTCTTGTCTGGGGTCTGAGGTGTATGATGGAGTGTGTGATAAGGTGTGTTCTCTTCTGTGATCAGAAGGTGAGGTGAACTTTGAGTAAATAAACCTTAAGGTAGGCAGTCATGTGGCCTGCGGTTAATGGAGAGAGGTAGTGAGGTTTCTGTGGGCTTGAGAGTCAAGAAGGGAAGAACTAAGTCTGAGAGACGGTTTTTCCCCTTTGCTCACCTTGGCAAGAGAGACTTACAAGGGGGTATCTTCTCAGACCTCCATCCAAGGAGTTCTCCCTAAGCTCTATCAAGCTTACACATATCCCAACACAGTCTTATTCCCTTCTCAACACCTCATTTTCCTCTTCTCATTTCTGGAGAGCCCTGATTCCCCCACCTCCACCTGAGTCATTAATTCCTACTGTGATGTTAAGTGATATTGTTTTGAGTTTCTGGAGTGTCTTTATTTTAATAGAAATTTCCAAAGACTAAATTTTTTAAGTCTCTCTCACTAATGTGGAATTTCAGATATTTATATTATGTCAAAGTTTTTTGTTTGTTTTTCAAAGCCTTCACATTTCTTTCTTTTTTAATTATCTTTATTTATTGGATAGAGACAGCCAGAAATTGGAGGGGAGGGGAGAAGTAGAGGAGGACAGAGACAGATGCCTGCAACACTGCTTCATCACTTGCAAAGCTTTCCCCCTGCAGATGGGGACCAAGGACTCAAACCAGGGCACTTGTGCATTGTAACATGTGCGCTCAACCAGCAATGCCACGACCCGGCCCCAAGCCTTCACATATCTACTTTTGTTCTTAAAAGGTCTTTTAAATTCAGATCTTTAATTCTGCTTACCCAGCACTAGTGTATTCTAAACATTCTATTAAGCATTCTTATGTTCATTGTAGCATCCAATGTAATCCTCACAGCACTTTTGAGGTGGGAATTATGATCACACTAAGGAAACTGGGGATGAGAGAGACAGAGAGAGAGAGAGAGAGAGAGATGTGATTTACAGCAACTAAGTGACAGGACTCTGCTCACTGCTCTTCTTCAGTTAATTCTGCCCCCAGGTGAATTCATCTCCAAAGTGGCCCCTTATGCAGAAAAAAAGTCAAGTTACCTATGGAGGACTCCTTCTCCAGAGGGCAAGAATATTTGGCCCCTGGGTGGTGCTAGAATCTTTTGCTCACCAGAAGAAAATGGTGGCAGAGGTGTGGTCTACCAGCAAGACCCCTGAGTAGAAAAACAGAGACTATTCTGCTGCATCTTTTGACTTCTTGGGCCTTGATTTGCTCAGTTGTAGTTAGAGGCATGGGTGACATCATCTTCATGGTTGCTTCTAGTTTTAAGAGAGGATGAATACCTTCTCTTTGGTATGTGTTGCTTTTTTACCTCAAGACCTAGGTTAAGGCCCCTGTTGGGTCTGTGAGCTTTGGGAACCCCAAATCTCTAATTGGAAAATGGATATTTGGGGGTAGGAGTCTTAAGTGACAGCTAATGACTTGAGAGGGAGATGAATGAACAGTTTTCAGGGATCCATCATGGCCATGTGTCCCCAGCTTAAACATGAATGGTCTAGGCTGACCACTCATGACAAATCCATTTCATAAACCCAGTCATGTTTTGTCCTGTATTTGAAATGGATCGGGAGCTGCCTTGGCTTGCATACTGAATAATTCATGACACTCTTTTCCCACTATTGTTGTCTTGAATGGCTCTCCACTGCCCTCCATAGAACTCCCCAGAGCTCCTGTGGCTTATGGGCTGGGAGGGAGACCTGTGAAGATGCCATTCCCCAGGGAAAGGAGGGACCAACACAATCATGGCTTCAATGGCACCCCTGAGACCCCAAACTGCTGAGTCTCCCACATCTCTTATCGTAACATTTAGAGTTGCCTTGTAGTTCACTCGGGGACGTGTTCCAGGAAAATCACAGAATATTTATTAGCATTATTACATTTGCTCCAGCACCTTTCATCCCAGAGGATCCCAAAATGCTTTACTAAGAATCTTTCCAGGGAGATTTTTACCCATTTAAAAAATTGAAAGCTGCCATTCCTTACTCCTTCTTTCGCTGCACTCCTTCAAGTCGCCATACCTTGATCCATGTTCTTCTGAATTTTCATGTCTCTTCATTGCTTAGCAAATAGCACTCAGAGGAGTTGATATGGTTGTCATAGTTTCCTGTAGTGATTTTAAAAAGTGACTACAGACTTGGTTGCTTATAATGATA
The DNA here is from genome assembly GCF_950295315.1 of Erinaceus europaeus. Taxonomy (NCBI): domain Eukaryota; kingdom Metazoa; phylum Chordata; class Mammalia; order Eulipotyphla; family Erinaceidae; genus Erinaceus; species Erinaceus europaeus. The sequence continues at coordinate 29,623,978 of NC_080181.1, forward strand.
CATTTGTTTGCTCAGTGTTCTGCAACTCAGAAATCTGAAGTAAGTTTCCCTGGGCTGGAATCAAGATGTTGGTGGGGCCATGTTCCTTCCACAAGAGAATCTGCCTGTTCTCTTGTCTTCTTCATGTCTACGTCTATATTCCTGTGTTCTTTGCTTCATGCCCTCTTCATCTGTGTCCAAGGCCACTAGCTTAATAACATCTTTAAATCTCTGTGTTCCATTTTTATCTTGCTTTCTTCACTCCTCCCCTCCCCTTCTTTCCCCCTTCCCCTTCCTCCCCCCTCCCCTCCCTTCTCCTCTTCTCCCCTCCCCTCTCCTCTTCTTTCAACTTCCCTCATATTTCCTCTGTATCAACATTTGTGACAATGACTAGGACCCATTGATCGGCATAATCCAAGACAATCTAACATCTATAAGGTCACGTTTAACCATATTGACAAATGACATTTACATTCTGGGAGCTGGAACTCCATTATTCAACCTCCCTCCTGGTGATGAAAACTGTTTTCACCTTAACAAAATTAACATTTAATTTCCTGTCACTCCCCACCAAAGACTGCATGCCACACCCAAATGGAACTTCTCAGTTCTGTTGCAAAGGCTTTCCAGTATAACTGCATCTGCATTTTATGATTTTCCCTTTGTTAGAAATAAAATGCTTCCCATCCCCACGATGTCCTACACTTACCATTCACCTCTGTTGGAAAAGATCCCTTTGAGGTCTGAGTCCTTCCTGAAGCCTCCCTTTGTTAGATTGTTCAAGGTGCTTACTGGGCTCCTTGTTGAGCAACCTGCAAGTTCCCTGACATGTGAGTCATCCTCTGCTACAACCCATTTCACAAGGGCTTATTGTATTCAGTAGATGACACATAAATTATTTCCATGGAAAAGACAATTCAGGTTGATTCCATAAGCTATATGTCTTTGCCACTCAACAAACATCTGTGATTCATTTTAAAGCACATAAGTGTTTTAAGGGGGCCAGGTGGTGGAGCACCTGGTTGAGCGCGTGTATTACAATGCACAAAGACCCAGGTTCAAGCCCCCAGCCCCCACCTGCAGGGGGAAAGCTTTACAAGTGATAAAGCAGGTCTGCAGGTGTCTCTCTGTCTCTCTCCCTATCACCCCCTCCCTCTTGATTTCTGTCTGTCTCTATCAAATAAATAAAGATAATAGTAAATTAAAAAAATAAAAAATAAGTGTTTAAGTATGCTTCACCCTTTAAGGTCACTAGAAGACTTTAGGTACCAAACCAACAAATGTGACTCCTTCTAAGTGGATGAGAAAAATCAGGATGAACCTAGCTGAGCACCTGTTTGCCTTGTGGTGAGAATCAGTAGATATTAATTCAGCAATTAGAGACATTAATGAAAGAACAATCATAGTATTATCATTCAAAACAAAGATCCACCTTTCATTGCACAGTGCTCTTTATGAGATGTGTCCATGAGGTAATAGAGTGATATTTTAAACAAACACAACAAATTATAATACTGGAATTGCAGTTCTGGGATAGACCTTAAAGATTGTATCACTCAACTCTGTGATGTTGCTTTTCTTTTTACCATCTGCCTGAGGATTCTTGCCTGAATTCTGCTTGAACACATTCAAGAAGTGCTGTTTTTCAAAAAAATTACCTTGGATTCTACAGTATATACAGTATATACAGTAAAGAACAGATAGCAGATAAAGAACAGATAGCAGATAAAGGGTGCCATATACTACCTATTTGTGTTCATATATAGTGTGTTTATAAACTGTACATATAGCTCCATACCTGTGTATGGGTATTATGAACATGTATACAACCTACATACATATATAGCTCTGTATGTTTAGAAAGCAAATCTGACAGAGGACTTTTCAAAACACTTTGACAATAACAATAGAATTGGAACCTGTTGCAATAATTCTCCTATAACCCTCTCAAAGTGTCTAATTGGAGCAGAAACACATACATGCAAATAGAAGTTCAGAGGTACCTGAAATTATGTTTTATAATTATTTAAAAATGATTTCACAGGGCTATTGCTGTGAAATCTATGTGAACTTTTTTCTTCTTTTGCAACATAGAGGTCCATGCACACAGTGAGAGTAGTTTCATGAAAGCTTTGAGTCTTGTCACAGAATCTTATGAGTCAGTTTGGCTGTTATTATTATTATTATTTGAAAGTCAGTTTATTTCAGTTATCTTTATTCCACAGTTGAGTAAATCCATCTGGAAGTTGTCTTTTACTTTTTTACTTATTTCACCTAAATTAACATAATTACCTCCAGATCCATTCATCTTGCCCTGGATAATCATTATATACCCCATAACTTTTTTCTCCTGTCATCTGTTGCTGAACAGTTAGATTGATTTCACATTTTGTCTATTGGGCATTGTACAAATTTTACATAACAAGTTTTTTTTTCTGTGCCACAACATTTCTTTATTCACCTCTAAATCCTAACATTTTATGGGCTCTTTATTAGCATTTTCTACATAAAATCATGTGAGACACAGATTTTTCTGTCTTTTAAATCTCTGTGCTTATTTGTGATTTTACCATGCCTTATTTCATTGTTCAAGATCTCCACTACAATACTGAATAGAATAATAATCATTTTTATTACTATTTACTGAAATGGTACTTAATTCTGGATACTGGTTTTGCTGGGATCTTTATAATATCTCATGTGCTACTGATATAGTAACTCCCTAGCCCTTGAATAGGAGAATTTAAAAGAAACATGCTCACTGTTTCATCATTAACTGCGGACACCATTTTATTTATTAGATTAAGACATTTGCAACTACTCCTACTTTGCTCACAGTTTTAATGATGAATGAGTGATTAACTTTGCTTAGCTATTTTTTGCAATCAAAATTATCATCTATTGACAGGAATATTGATATGACCTATTGGCATGACACACCTATGTGTATACATGTACATGCTCATACATCTATGTGTTTCAAATAAATGTTTATTATGCTAGGTTTTTACTGTATAAGGTTTTTATAGTAGTTCTTAATATGTCTTTTATGTCTGTAGGCTCTGTAGTCATGCTCTTTTTGTTGTTGATAGTGGCTTTAGAGTATCTTTTTAATTTTTATTAGTGATTTAATAATGATCAACAAGATTGTGGGATAAGAGGGGTACAATTGCACACAATTCCCACCACCAGAGTTCCACATCCCATCCCATCCCGTCCATTAGAAGCCTCCCTATTCTTTATCCCTCTGGGAATATGGACCAAAGATCTTTATCGGGTGGAGAAGGTGGAAGGTCTGTCTTCTGTAATTGCTTCTCTGCTGGTCATGGATATTGATAGGTGGATCTATATGCCCAGCCTATTTCTGTCTTTCCCTAGTGGGGTAGGGCTCTGGGCAAAGTGGGTTTCCAGGACTCACTGGTGAGGTCCTATGCCCAGGGAATTCAGTTTTACATCATGTAGCATCTGCAACCTGGTGGCTGAAAAACTTTAAGATTTAAAGCAGAACAAATTGTTTAGTAAGGGAACCTAAAGGTTAAGAATATAGCAGATGAGATTTGGGGTCTTCATGTTGGAATAAGTTAGGAAATCTATTTTAGGTATATTCCAAAGAGCCCATGACTTTACTAATATTTGCCTGAGCCTGATAGCTAATTTGCAGGTGAGCTGAGAGTATTGTCTGGGAAGATGGTATCAGAGTTGGAAATAGGACTAGAAAGCTGGATCAGGGCTAAGAGTAGTCCCCATACGTGGGGAAAGTATATAAATACAATTAACTGTAAACCCCGCTGATCTGACCAAGGGCCCATGTCTATTCGTATTTAACACAGGAGCCTGCGTGACCTCTGCATTCCTGTGAGTATGAGCTCACATTCCATGGTCACAGCTAGGAAAATTCTAGGCTGTACTCATTTCAGGACCTGTCTTCCTCAAGTAGCAAAGTTGACCCAGCTTCCCTCTGGAGAGTGGGACAATCTCTACCATTGTTGTTCTACATTGATGCCAAGGTCCTGTAGAGGCCCCAAAGAGGGTTTATGACATTGTTCCTGATGGAGGTGACCGGTGATGATGGAGAAATGGATCTGTTAGAGGTCTAGGCCCATCATTTATGTGTGGGAATCCCGGGATTCTCTCAGTAGGGTCCCAGATGATGGGGTGGCCTGATAATGACCAAAAGGGCAGTCATTAAAAAGTGCTGGTCTCTTGCTCCTAACCAGTTTTTGTAGTCCTTCCTGGCTTTAGAGCATCTCCAGCTTGTTTTTCTTATTTGGTCTGGTTCAATTTATCTCAATTTTACCAACCTTTCAAAGACTGATTTTTTTGTTCTATTTTTTTGGCTTATTTTAAATTTGCATTTTCCCTAACTTCCTATAATATGGATCTTAAATGTACTTTTATTATTTATTTAAATTATAAATGAGTATTTAACATAATAATTTCCCTCCTAGTGCAATTTTAGAGGCATCACACAAAGTTGTATGTTATCTAGTTAAATTATTTTCTAATTTCTCTTGTAAGTTGTACTTTGATTTGCTGATTATTTAAAAGCATGATGTTGGGAGTCAGGCGGCAGTGCAGCGGGTTAAGCACACATGGCGTGTAGCACAAAGGCCAGTGTAAGGATCCCAGTTCGAGCCTCTGGCTCCCCACCTGCAGGAAGGCAGTGAAGCTGGTCTGCAGGTGTCTATCTTTCTCTCCCCTTCTCTGTCTTGCCCTCCTTTCTCTATTTCTCTCTGTCTTATCCAACAACAATGACATCAATAACATCAATAATAATAACTACAACAACAATAAAAAAATAAAAGCATGGTGTTTAATTTAAAAAATTTTTATAATTTCTTCCTGTCTTGTTTTTAGTATTTTATTATTAGGTCTTTTGTTGCCAGACAATTCCTGTGCAAGAGCTCAGTCTTCTTAAATGTATTAGAGCTCATTTTATGGTCCAATATAAAATACACACAAATATATGTATATGTGTATGCATGTTTTACCATGAACATCTGAAATATACACATTCCTTATTTTTAGATTTTGTATTGTTCAAAAAAATTCAATTAGATCAAGGCAGTTCTATGTTGGGGGCTGGATCCATTGGCCAGGAAAATCCAGGATGTAGTTTCCAAGAGGTCTAGTGGGTCTGACCCCCCCCACACCCCCTACTGTGGTTGAGATATGGCTGGTTCCCCCTGACCTCTGGAATTTATGATGGCTGGACCCCCAGACATGGGTACCTCTCTCACATGCCTCACCTACCCCCTTTCCTTCTTTAATTAGAAGCCATGGATTACTGTGTGTGGTTAACTTAAAAACTGCCAGCAAATATCCTGATTGCTCAGCTGCCTCCCTTTCACCCCTACTGCCCTAAAGTGCCTGCAATCTACCTCTGGAAAAATGTACATTATAAAGCTTGTGACCAAACCTTGTATGGTAATCTTTTACTTGTGATCAAACAGTCTGTAGGTCAAAATGTGACTATGCATTGTGTTGCTCTGCGTTTGGGTTAATGGTTACCTCAGCCTTCCCCCCGAGTTATGGGTATATTTGCCTGCCTTCTCTTTTAATAAATGAGTTGCCCTACTGAGGCTCTCCCAGAGCTGTCTGCTTGTCTCTCTGAGCACTTTGCTCTCAGCACGTGGAGCTAACCAATGACCCCCAGGGGGCCGCTCTGACCTCCATCTCCTCAATGGTTGGGACCTGGAGTGGCTGACCCAACAGTTCTACGTATTTCACTGTTGATTTTTTTTTTCTCCAGTTATTCCAACACTTTCTGATTGAAGGATCTACTTAAAAATGTCTAGCTGTAACTACATTTTTCTCTTCCTCTTTATCCCTCTCATTTCCTACTTCATGTATTTTGATGCTCTATTATTACAAGCACTGACAGTTAGGATTGTTATATTTTCTAGAAAAATTGATCTCCTTTGTCATGGTGATATATCTCTCTTTGTCTTTGACAATATTCCTTATCAAGTTGTCTATTATGTTATCAACATAGTCATGCAAAGTTTCTTACAATTACTGTTTGCGTGATTTATCTTGTCTCATTTTCCCTCTACCTACATGCATCATTGTATTTATAGTGGACCCCTGGCAGACAACATATAATTTTTTCCACCTAATCTGAAATTCTCTTTCCTTAATTGGCATGTGTACTCCATTTATTTTAATGAAATTATTTGGATTTTCTACCTTGCTTTTTGTTTGCACTGAACAAATTATCTGAGATTCTGTTTCATTTACTCTATTGGCTTTTTAGCTATGCCTCTGATTTTTTTTTTTTAGAATTGCTATGAGAGCCACTACCCATTCCATAGCTTCTTTACCCAGTTGTATGTTAATGTGCATTTAGGTTGCTTCCACTCCTTAACTATTGGGAATAATATTTGCATTGTCTTTTAACATATTTACAGCATATATATATATATATATATATATATATATATATATATATATATTCTTTTTTATTGGAAGGTATTCAACAATAAAAAAATACAGTAGTTTGTACATATATAGCATTTCTCAGTTTTCCACATAACAGTTCAACCCCCTCTAGTTCCTCTGACATCATGTTCAGGACCTGAAACCTCCCCCACCACCTCAGAGTCCTCTACCTTGGTACAGTACACCAAACCTAATCCAGGTTTTACTTTGTGTTTTCTTATTTTTTTATTATTTATTATTGGTGATTTAATAATTATGGACAAGACTGTGGGATAAGAAGGGTACAATTCATACAGTTCCCATGACCAGAGCACCATATCCCATCCCCTCCATTGGAAGGTTTCCTATTCTTTACCCCACTGGGTATATGAACTAAAGATCTCTAAGGGGAGCAGAAGGTCAGAGGTTTGGCTTCTGATATTTCTTCTCCACTGGACATGGGTGTTGACAGACCGATCCTATAGTATTTTTTTTAAAGTCCTATTCTACTAATTCCAGTATTATAGTTACCTTAGGTTCTATATCTGCTGACTTTTTATCTACTGATCTTTTTTCTTATAAATCTTAATTACCTGACATATTTTCCTTCTTCTTTGCACAGTTAGGAGTTTATTATTGTGTGCTGGATTCTGTGGTTGACACATCATTAAGAGTCTGGATTATGTTCTTTAAAAAAAGATCTTTGGTCCATACTCACAGTGGGATAAAGAATAGGGAAGCTTCCAGTGGAGGGGATGTGATATGGAACTCTAGTGGTAGGAATTGTACCCCTCTTACCCCACAATCTTGTTGATTGTTATTAAATCACTAATAAAAAAAAAAACTAAATTCTGTTGTGATAGGCATCTAAATTGTTTGTGAGTCTTTTTCTGATCCTATTTGAATTGATTTTATTCTTGATTCTAGATGCAATTCAAGCTTGTCTTTAGTTTTTAATAAGTTACTCCTTATGGTACTATCTTTTCTCTTAGGGCAAGACTTTTCTAAGTGCTGAAGGTTATCTGTGAAACACCCATATTTTGTCTCTTAGATGTATCTAACTTCTAGTATCAGGTCTCTCCTTTCAGCTCCTGATCCCAGAGCATCCAATCTCTATCATGCCTTGTCAACTCTCATCACATCCAAGTCTAGTCTTCTGTGTAACTCCCTTCTCTCTTACTCTGTAGTGAAAATAAGGAACTTTGAAGTCCTGAATACTGATCTTTTTTTCAGTTTTCAGATGGTCAAATGTGCTCTGCTTGAGTTCACTTCCCTATGCCATTGTTTACAAAGTGTCCATGATTAGAAAGTACATGCAAATGGGAAGTTCAGATGGTATATTTTCATTCTCTCTAGGATTACTGCTTTGTGCTTCCTGCTGTCCAATTCCTGAAAAGTGTTTCCTTGTGCATTATAATCTGCTTTATAGTTCTGTACAGTGAGAAACTAAAATTGACCACTTCAATTTTTTCTTAAACTTAAGGTTATTTTGGATTTCTTTATAGCCTCTCTATAATCGAGATTTTATCATTAATCCACCACATAATTTACTTACATTTTACACTGATTGAAATTCATCCAGTGTAACACCTGCTCTGAATGTTGATAACAGGTATTATCTATCTGTCCAGTCTACAGGTGACGGCCATTTTCAATGGAAACTTGTAGGTCAGCAGAGAGTACATGAGAGAGAGATTTAGTGCTTTTTTTTTCTTTTTCCTTCTCTATATTTTTGCTAAAAATTTAGAGCATGATTTAGAGAATGAAAGAGAACAAGAGTGACAGTAAGAGAGTGAGTGAAAAAACACACCAGAGAGAGAGAGAGAGAAAATGAGAGTTTGAGAAAGAAGAGAGAGAACACTTTCCAACTCTGGCATAAGATGGTGTCAATATTGCATCTAGGATGTCTGGGACCTCAGACATGCAAGTTGATGCTCTAACACGCAGAGTTATATCCTAACCTGTAATAAGTTTCTTGGAAGTTATTTATTTGAGGAGTTAAAATACTTGTAATGCTCAACTGGCTACAATCCAGCAGGCAGACAAATGTGAACTAGTGTAAAATATGCATTAAAAGAGAGCTTGCCACATATTGTGTATCTGGGTATTTTAATTAGTCAATATTTTAACAACCAGGGGATCTCACCTTCATTTAATGACAAAATAGTTAAGGCTTTTACCCTGATTTTCAACATCTGTAAGGGAATCTTCTTAAGTAGTTAGGTTAGAGAAACAATTTCATTATCTTTTTGGATAGCAGACTAGTGAATGCTACAATTCCTATAGATTTTATATATTTTTTATCATTCTCTGCTAAAATTAGATAATTTGTATTTCAAATACCTCCAGGTTCTTCTATGGTTTTTGATCACAGAGTTCCACAAAGGTCACCAAGTGAGCAAAAGCAATAGCTTTGCTTTCTTACTAAAGTAGATAATGGTGTTGGAAAGGATCAAACTTTAGTAATAAAATAAATAATTCATGGAGTTGGGATGTAATATAAAACATGGTCATTACAGTAATAATACCATAGTACATAATTCTCACCCTCCCTCCCTCCTTTCCTCCCTCTCTCCCTTCCTTCCCTTACTTCTTTCTTTCAGAGATAAAGTGTAACTGGAAGGGCTCACAGATAGAGAGAAAGGGAGACAACTGCATCACTGTTTCACTGCTTGTTAAGCTTTTCCCTTCAGGTGGGGACTAAGGACTTAACCCTAAGCCCTGTGCATGGTAACATCTATGCTTTGTTGGGGACACTACCACCCAGTCTCTATGATACATAATTTAAGGCTGCTTAAAGAGTAGATATGAGGGGCCAGGTGGTGGCACACCTGGTTACGCGCACTCACTACAAGTGCACTAGAACTGGATTCAAGCCCCTGGTCCCCACCTGCGGGGAAAAGCTTCAGGAGTGGTGAAGCAGGGATGCAGGTGTCTCTGTCTCTCTCCCTCTCTGTATCTCCTTCCTCTCTATTTCTGGCTGTCACTATCCAATACTAAATAAATAAGAATTCTATTTTTTAAAAAAGTAGATTTGATAGATTGAATGATTGGTTGGTTGGTTGGTTGACTAACAGTGCTGGGACCTTGTATATGTGCAGTTTACTGTTAGCAGATCAATTTTTTTTATTCTTTTTATTTCAGGTGATTATATAAGAGAAAGGGAGGGGGGGAGGATGAGAACTGCAGCATAGTAGCTCTTCTTCCAGTACAGCTACTGGTACTCCCATTGATGCTGGCGTTAGAACAATCCAGTGTCTAGTGCTTGGTAAGGTGTGCACTCTGCTGGGTGAGCTAGTCCCCAACCCTCTCCCACTCCAAAAGTAGATTTTAAAGTTTTTGTTTTTGTTTTTCTTTTCTTTTCTTTTTCTTTCTTCCTTCCTTTCTTTCTTTTTTTTACACACACACATTCAGTTCAGAGGACTGGGATGCTACAAGTCCAATCCTGAAACAGGATTATGCTTCTGATTCAATCATTTAAATCCTAGGTGAAAAGGAAGTATTGAACTTTTACATCTATCATGTTGTATCACATTTCATCCTGCATTGTGCTTTAATGTAATTATCTTTGTTCATTTTTTCAGTTTATCTGATAGTCTATTTTCTGCACTCTAATGTTAAATAAGGCCTATTAGAACCAAGTCTTTGTAGATTTTTATCCACTGCTTTCCAGACTTATAGCAGCAATTTCTAATTTGTATGTTTTTACTAATAGTTTAATAGTCTTTTTTTTTTTTCCATGTAAGTCTTCTCACTCACTTTCTGGGTTACAAATCCTTGAGGACACATAGAACCTTACTCATCTCTAACATTTATTTGCCTATGGAAGGCCCTCAATTAATAACGATGGAGTGGTTTTTAGAAATGAATGAAACCTCTGAAGAATTCAGTTAATGTCATTAAGTTTTGAAACAGGACTTGAATACTCAACAGTGAGAGAAAGAGGCAAACCCCAGAGCTGAAGAGGAAAGGAGGCCTGTTTGGATTTTGTGAAGGTGCCTCTCTGCCTCTGATCAGTAACAACAAAAAGTCTCTTTGGGTACTTTCTATAGAAACACTGATTCCAGACAGAGTATTGTTGAATCGTGGAGGTCAAGGACTGGAAGTCAGGATTCTGCAGTCTTTTCTTGGCTCTGTTATGCTGCCTTTGTATGGGGTGACCTTGGAGAATCATAGACTCTTTGTGCTGCCTGTCCCTATGGAGATGAGAGAGCAGAGAAGAGAGAGAGGGGGAGAGTGCTTCCTTCTTCCTTCCCACATAAGTGTTTGTTTTTAGCCTTCTGAATTTGCCAGGGTGCTTAGATACCAAGGTGACAGACGTCAGAGAGAATATGACAGCAAAATAAAATAAAAGACATATAATAATATATAAAAAACATATAGAAACCAAATACTATCCTGAAAGGGGTGGGGAGCATAAAGACTGGAATAATTCCATGTAAAGTTTCTAGATTGCTTTGTACATGTAGTAGGTAGGCAGGTTCGTTGTGATGCAGACAGAAGTTTGGCTAAAGTGGAGGGAAAGAGGTAGTTCTAATGAGCAGTGATCTGAGTCACACCATTTGGGTCTCAGCTAGGGCATGAATGACAGAAGCTGCAGCCAGAAAGAATTAGAATTGTATGTGCCACCTGTCTCCTCCTAACATACTTGGCCTGCTGTGCTGATTGCTATTCCGGAGCAGAGAAGCTGCCTCCAAAGGTACTATATAGCCTAGGGCCCCACAAACCACAACATGCTCCACTAGCTCATGCGCTCTATGCTTTATTTCTGTTGTAGCAGTACCCAGTACTATCATGGACAGCCCAAGAGTCATAGTCATGTATGTGTGCATTTAGTGGTTACCCCTGTGGAGGGAGGAGAGTGTTGGGCAGAGATAATAATACAGATGGAAGAAAGGTTTAGGGAAGAGACTCAGGGGGGGAGTACAGCCTGTCTGTCTTTTTCCTAACATCTTCATTTGCAGCCACCTCACGAGCAAGAGGTACTGAGAGCAATTCAGAGTTGCCATAACAACTAATAAACTGTAATTAGTCAAAGAACAGGGGTAGAGTCAAGAGTAGCAAAAAAAAAAAAAAAAAGGAAAAAGAAAAAAGAAAAAAGAAAGAAAGAAAAAACAGGAAGAAGAAAAGAGAAAAATAACCAATGTCAACAACCCCCCACCCCACAAAAAAAAAGCAAGCAAGGAAGAATGAAAGAGAGGAGGTAAAGAAGAAGAAAAGACAGACTAGTAACTAGTAAGAATATAAGGAAGGCGAGAGTAAGTTTTCAGTACATTGCTATGATATAGAAGTATGTTTTGTATCATACTGGTAAGAAGCATGGAATAACAAGTTACGATATGGGAGTGGAGATGAAGAAAGTGGTAATCATCTATTAAGAATATGCATCGTGTGTGTGTGTGTTAACTGTGCAAGAAAATATATATATATATTCCCAAAGATTCTTGGAATCATCATGCAAACTGACTTAGATGATTTCCCTGCCATAATTTCTAAAGGTTCTGTTCCATAACTGAACTGATGCTTGACACGTGGAGGTAGGATTCTGTGCCCTTTCCTCCACCTCACTGGCTGCAGATATGTGTCATGGTTCCTTTGCCTGAGAACTGCCTTCACTAGTAACAAGGAAATGACACCTGGGAGATGGGCAGCAGTGGACATGCCTGATAACTTTCTCCAAATCCAGAGTTGCTAGATTTAAAGAGACAGCATAATGGTTCTGGAAAGACCTTTCATGCTTGAGGCTCTGAAGTTCTAAGTTCAATCCCCCACATCACCTATAAGGCAGAGCTGAGGAGTTCTCTGGTCTCTTTTTCCCTACCTTTCTCTCTGTATTTCTTTCATTAAAAATAAGATTTTTTTTTTAAAAAAAAGAAAAGTGGATTCCTTCATTTAACATATGCACTATTGGTTTTTGCAATTTCTTTTATTTATTTATTTATTTATTTATTTATTTATTTATTCCCTTTTATTGCCCTTCTTTTATTGTTGTAGTTATTGTTGTTGTTGTTGTTATTGATTTTGTCATTGTTGGATAGGACAGAGAGAAATGGAGAGAAGCGGGGGAGACAGAGAGGAGGATAGAAAGATAAACACCTGCAGACCTGCTTCACCGCCTGTGAAGTGACCCCCCCCCGCAGGTGGGGAGCTGGGGGCTCCAACTGGGATCCTTAAGCCGGTCCTTGCACTTTGCACCACCTGCGCTTAACCCACTAAGCTACTACTGCCTGACTCCCTGCATTTTCATTTTTGTTAGTGAGTTAACAGTGCTTTTCAAAACTGCAAGATTTCAGGGGTGTACTTTAACACCCACATGTGGTATGTATGTGAGTCTCCATACCCCCATCCCCCACAAAATTCTATGTCTTCCTTCCCTAAATCACTGTAGTTCTCACAGAATCCTAGACATAGTTTGATTGTCTTTTTTTTTTTCTTTTGCAAGTCCATTTGCTCTAATTATCTCTATTCCACATCTGAGCGAAACTGTTCAGTCAGAAATGACAGGAAGTACACAGACACTGCTGCATCAGGCCAGAACACATATTCCCCAGGCACACCTGTGTTGTGGGGGGAAAGAAATTGCTGTGAAGGAAATGGGAGTGGTAACAGGTGTGTGGGTGTGGTTTAGAAAGGAAGTGAAGGCATTGCTTGGGTGTTTATAAGCTAGACCTATGAGTGAGGCTTCCACACTCTCTCTCTCTGCCTAGATGGGCTTGCCATCATGTGATTAAGGCCTCTCAGGCTCTGTCTTTCTCTCCTTCTCTTCACCCATGTATACTTCAATGTGTGGGTGTTCTAAATTTTCCTGAATAAAATTTAAGATTCCTGAAAATCATGTTTTCTCCTCACTTCACTTTTGGGAGTATGTGTGGCAAACCTTTAAACACATGGGGAACAAACTTGGCCCCAGCTCTTCCCCACCCACCCAGTACAAAATCATCCGGTTGTGGTCCTTCACCTCTTATTTCACTTAGCACAATCCCCTCCAGTTTCATCTGTTTCCCTCCAAATGATACCATCTCATTCATTTCACAGGTGCTGTTTGATACCCAGACCCAACTGTATGTTGTGTATTAGGTCTTAGAGAATGGGGCAAATCTGGCACCTACCTGCAGTGGAATTGAGTTAGGTTTGCTTCCATAATTAGAAGTAGGACAAGGAAGGAAACTCATTGTCTAAGTTTTCTGAACTGAACTCAGAGGAGGAGGGACTTTGTGATGACTGACCCAGAGCAGTAAGGAAGCAAAAGGAAGCTGGGATAGCCTTTTCTAAAAGAAAGTAACAGTGAGAAAAAGATCTATCAATGTGGGAAAAGGATTAAAGTGTTTGCAACTCAGGAGATTAAAATTCCCAGTGACCAAAGGTAGAGTTACATCTTTCATCTTCTGTGAGTACCTTACAGATTCTTTCGGGTGCAGAGTTTTTCTCTCAGGAGAGCAGAAAGGGTCTTGGCTCCCTTGGTAAATGTGACAACTGTGCTTTAGAGCAGAATGAGTCTGATGAAGTATAGCTGTGTCTGTTTTCAGTAAAAAACATTAGCAAAACTCCACTACAAAAAGCCATCCCACGGAACCAAAAAAACTTTGCGGTGTGCAAAGTACAATGGAAATCTTTTGGCTGCAAACAGACGTGTCTTTTCTCCGGCTGCCAAGACAGAGGGACCTCGCAGAAGATAGAGCATGAAAGAGATTCTGCACAAAACCAAAGTCAGAACACAATGGTATATATTTCAGGCACATGAAAGGCTGTGTGGCAGCAATACTAAAGAGACATGATTTTCCTGCAGAATGGGGACAGAGGGAGAGCAGAAACCCAATCAACCAATACAATTGCGGCCGAGAAACAGATTCGGTCCTGTAAAGGGAGAAGGAGAAGAAAGCTTGTTTTTTATGAATTAATCTCTAGTTGGTTTTCTTAAGTTGTTCAGAAACAAGTGATCATATGAATAATACATGCTGTACACAGGCCCAAAAACACAGAGCTATCTCCAGTGGAGATTGTGAAAATAAAGGCATTTGGAGAAAGATAATTGAGTAAAGGGACAAGAAGAGAAGGCATCTGATGAAGGGGTGGGTGGGTGGTGTGAGCAGCAGTAGGGAACAGATCCCCTGGGGAGAAAATAAAGCTTTTTTTCATCTCCCCAATTAGATTGCAAATTCCTGGACAGTTAGAATATTCTTTTCAATCCTTTCCACTGTTGTCTGTTCCTAGGTTGCATAACATTAAGCTTTGCATAGAGTAGAATCTCAAAAACATTTATGGATAAGTAGATCAGTGTTGATGTGCTTATGGATTAAGCTATTTGTTAAACTGGTCATTACTGTGTCTTGAAATGGAAACAGAAAAAAAGAAATCCATGTTACCAAGATCAAGGTTAATATAGTTGAAGCACCCTTGGGTTGTCAAAATGGATAACTAAATCTGGGGATATAGTGTGTTTTCAGTGCTATTTTGCATGGGAATGTAGTTCAGTGCTTTGCACCAGTCAAGCCCAAAGTAGCACGCTCACTCAGTCTGAAGACTGCAAGCATGAGCTCAAGTTTGAGGTCTCAACTGGTGCTTCTGCTCACAATAGTCCTGCAAGAAGCTCCTGGAAAAAGAATCCCATGGTCAATTAAGCTTTGGAAATGCAGTATTCTATGTAGCTGCCATTATCATTGAAAAGCCTCAAAGAAATTCTGCAGTGAATTGCCCTCCTGAACCTTGTTTAATCCAATGCTTTGAAACCTAAGTTGACTGTGGAGAACTTTCTTCTTTCCTGTTTTGCTTCTCCTCCATAAAAATTTTCTCTTAGTATCTTTCAGAAATAGCTGATCATCATGTGAAAGTGTTAGGAATCCTACTTGGAATGAGCACTGATAAATGGCATGTACCGAGTGCCTTCTATGTTATATGAAGGGGGTGGAGTGAGGTTGAAACAGGAATTAACATGAGTCTCCTTTCTTGAGGGAAACTATCCTCCATACTGTGTATACCCATGCCCCTGGCCCTAACCATAGGCTGTGCAACTGGGAAAATGGGCCACTCATAAGAGATCTATGGACACCTATATTCACAGCAGCTCAGTTTGTAATAACTCAAACTCGGAAGCAACCCAGATGTCCAATGACAGATGAGTGGATACAAAAGTTGTCGTATATATACACAATGGAATACTACTCAGCTGTCATAAATGTAGACGTCAACTCCTTTGCCTCACATTGGATGCAGCTTAAGTGAGATAAACTAAAATGAGGACAGATACAAGATGATCTCACTTATTACAGGTGGAACTTAAGAAACAGGAATGTGTAGGGAGTCGGACAGTAGTGCGGTGGGTTGAGTACACATGACGCTAAGCTCAAGGACCGGTATAGAGACCCCGGTTCGAGCCTCTGTCTTCCCACCTGCAGGGGAGTCACTTCACAGGCGGTGAAGCAGGTCTGCAGGTGTCTATCTTTCTCTCCCCCTCTCTGTCTTCCCCTCCTCTCTCCATTTCTCTCTGTCCTATCCAGCAACAACATCAATAACAACAATAATAACTACAATAAAACAAGGTGACAAAAGGGAATAAATAAATAAAGTTTAAAAAAAAAGAAAGAAACAGAGATGTGAAAGGAAAGCACAGGTTGAAACTTGGACTGGGTATGGTGTATTGCACCTCAGCAAAGAACTCTGGGGAAGTAAGGGCAAAGAAGAGGTGGAGAGGGTGGGAGTAAATAGACTTCTTTTGAAGTCTCAGTTTCAATTCCCCCATACTATCATAAACCAGAATTGAGCAATTCTCTGGTTAAAAAAACTGAGGGAGTTGGGGTCCTGGTGCATGATGGTAGAAATTGACCTAATTTGGGCCTGTGAGTGTTTTGCAGACACTTAGCCCAGGGAGATGAGAAACTGTAACCATGTGTCAACAACTGGACTGTTAGCCATTCAGCCTTCAATAAAATGATTTTTAAAAAGAGAGAAATCGGGAGTTGGGCGATAGCACAGTGGGTTAAGTGCAAGTGGCGTGAAGCGCAAGGGCTGGAGTAAGGATCCTGGTTGGAGCACCCAGCTCCCCACCTGTGCGGGGGGGGGGGGGAGGGTGCCTTCACAAGTGGTGAAGCAGGTCTGCAGGTGTCTCTCTTTCTCTTCCCCTCTCTGTCTTCCCCTCCTCTCTCCATTTCTCACTGTCCTATCTAATAATGATGACATCAATAACAATAACTACAACAACAATAAAAAACAACAAGGGCAACAAAAGGGAAAATAAATTTTTAAAAAATTTTTTAAAAAGAGGCAAATCATCTTGCAAAAGGACCTTCTCATTTTAATCCTCCTACCTCCAGCACTTTATCTGTAAAACCTCTACCCTTAACCCAAGAATAAGTCTTGGATCCCTGAGCACTGCCACTGTGGACATGTGTGAAGCACTGGGTGAACCCTTCTGCTGCAGCAACCTGCTTCTCCAAGCTCTTGCTGTCCACAGACTCCTCGCATCAACAACTGCTTGCAAAGGTGGCACTAAGTAGTCTCGTACTCGAAGAACATGCAAAGGAACCTCTGGATGCTGAAGTTCTTAATAAAGCAAGTCCCACTGAACCTTCCATGCAACTGTTTGCATTGCAATATCTTATGTGAAACAGGACTTACATTCTATTGGCAACCCATGCTAGATGGATCTTCTCTCTTTTTCCTAATGGGAAGAGACTTTCTAGCCTTAGCAACAGAAAACTGGAGCCATGCATGAAGTATCTGGAGGACCCTTGTGAGTAGGGTCCTATTTTTGCCAGCCGTCTGTCTTGATGACTTTCCATATGGCACAAGACTGGCATGTCCATGGAGATGGCAGCTGCTGCTCTTACCCTAGGAAGTTCATGATGAAACAGAGTGAGTCTACTTCTTCCACTAAAGCTAGTTATTTCTACTTCTAGCTCGGCACTTAGTTATCTCCTATCTCCATACAAATGCCCACAGACGGCACACATTATTTACTCTGGTCCCATCTCACACTTGAACCTGTAACACACTTTCAATCGGAGACAGTCCTGAGCTCATCAACTTTGCCATTTATTCTGGGACTCTGAATTGGCTAACCAACTTCAGCCTTCAGTTCTTCATCTGGAAAGTGAGGGATGATATTGCTTCCTGCATAGATTATCAGGCAATTTAATGAGCCACTGCAACAAAGATATGCTCGGATGTGACAGAAACTTAACAGTTAACCACTTTCCTTATCCTCTTTGATTTTCTTCCAGATATCAGTGTGCTAACCCATAGGGTTTTCTGCCATGATGGAAATGTTATATATCTGTGCTGTCTAACATGGAAGCTTCTAGCTGCATGTGGCTAAGTAAACCTTGAAATGTGGCTAGTGTAGTGAAGGAATTGATATTTAGTTTTTATGAATTTAAATAGCAACATGGTGCTAGTGACTGCTATATTGGATGCCTCAACTCTGTATAATTTAACTAACAGTTTTTGATACTCAGCATGTCCAGAAGAGGAGTTAGAGCTCTCGCTGGGGGATTCCTTGGCCAAAACTTTTAACCACACCTCTTCACTAGTTTTCCCTGAGGGTTTTGATGTGAGCATGTATCAAAGGAAGCTTATGGGACTAGGACTAAGACAGGGAAACGGCCATGTTTCTTTGCCTCTGAGACTTGAAGACTAGACTAGTGGTCTTGCTGGACATGGTATTTCTGATAACATTTTATTGCTTAAAATTAAGGAAGATGTAGTGTATAATGGAGAAGTTTCAAAACTTTTGCTCAAAAAGTGTAGGCAGCCCATCAGATTTCATCCTTCTCTTTTCCATACAATTATATCTATTTTTACAATCATCAGTCCAGAGTTGAAGTAATGACATTTGTCATGAAGATTTTAAAACTTCACTAATTTGCATAGTATACCACCTCACCCATGTGAAGCCACTGCTCTTTTAGACCTATGTTAAACTTATAAATGTCAAGGTCTTGGAAATGTTAAAAAAAAAAAAAACATTAGAGATAGCAGGTTAGAGAACTAGGGGGGAGGGAATGTAAATTTGGTAAAAAAATTAGAATAACATGAAATATTTATTTTTGTAGTACAATTTACATATCTAAAATCATTTTGCTAAGGAGTATAAAATGTATTATGTATAACTTGATTTGCTCATAAAATTATCATTTAGGTAAAATTAGAGACGTGTGAAGAACTGGAAAAACAAAATGAGAAAAATAGGAAGCAACAGATTTTTTTAAAAAGCTGATTCATTTTCTTTATATATTTATTTGACAAAGAGCATCCTCAGGGAGAAAAAGTTTCCTCAGAGAAAAGAAGGTCCTCCTTCTTTCTCCATTCTTCCTTCCCCCTCTCCCTTCTTTCCCTTGTTCTTTCCTTCTCTTTCCGTGTTCTCTCTCCTTCCTCCCTTATTTTCATTTTTCCTCTCTTCTTTCCATTCATAAATTTTCACATCATCATCTGGAAAACACCCCCTTTTGATCTATACTCATTTTCTTATTATAGGAGTTGTATGCTGAACAGTTTGCTATCATTTCCTTCAAACCATTCTTTCAAGCTATAGTTGCTTGGAGATTTGTTTCCACACTTTACCAAGGTAAGGTAAGTGTCAATACATCAAACCTCTGACTATACCATCATCCTGTCCCACTACAGGCAATTATATCCTCCGCCTCCCCTTAGTGCTTTTACCTCTTGAGTCCCTAAATCTACTGTCCTTTGAGGATTCACCCTGCTTTGTCCTTTGGTTTATCTCTTAAAGCCCATCTGTGAGTGAGATCCATCCAGTATCCATCCTTCTCCCTCTGACTTATTTCACTCAGCATGATTCCCTCCAGTCCTTTCTGTGTTGTAGCAAAAGTATCACCATCTCTGACAGCTCTCTTGAGCACCTCATATTCTTTCCCATCCTTCCACCCTGCCTCCACCCTCTCAACTCCTGGAATTTCTAACATCCTTTCCCTTTTACTTTCAAGTCTCAGACCCCAGAGGGACCTGGTCCTACTCCTGGGTCTTGCCACTTGGTTTATGGGTAGACGGGTAGTTTCTATCTGGTTGGCAAATGGGGAGAATAAGGACCTTTGCCATCACAGCTCCTATCTATTTTTTCTTTCTAATTTTTTATTTATACAAAGGAAACACTGACTAAACCATAGGATAAGAGGGGTACAATGCCACACAATTCCCACCAACAGAACTCCATATCCCATCCCCTCCCCTGATAGCTTTCCTATTCTTTACCCCTCTGGGATTATAGACCCAGGGCCATTATGGGGTGCAGAAGGTGGAAGGTCTGGCTTCTGTAATTGCTTCCCTGCTGAACATGGGCATTGACAAGTCGATCTATACTCCCAGCCTGTCTCTCTCTTTCCCTAGTGGGGAAGGGCTCTCAGGAAGCAGAGCTCCGGGACACAGTTCCTATCTCTTAACTGCTCACCGTGAGGCAAATACTATCCTGAGCACATTAGATTCATTCCTCCAGCTAATCCTCTTCAAAACTCTGCCAGCCCAAAGCTGTACTTATTCTATTTCAGAAGTGAAGACAGTGTGCTTAAGGAAGGTTTAGTGGCTTGCCTTAGGTCATGTGCTGGTCAGCATCTGAGCTCCTGTCCAAGTTTGGACTCAAACTTTCCATCTGATTCCAATCCCAACTCTATTCCTCAATACCTCATAGTGCCTTAAAACAATAAGTATGCTATTACTTGGGGTTTTGTGCTTTAAAAAAATAGGTGTACAGTCTGGCTTATATGACTCTCATTGCAACAGTGACTCAGGTGGCTGCATGGGCAAAAGCTATTCTGACTTTAGAAATGTGCATGCATGACCAGAGAGGTTAAATGTCCTGCCCAACCAAAGCCACACAGCAAATGGTACTGTTGGTATTCAAATAGAAGGTTGTTGGCAGAATACTTTTTCTCTTTCTGCATAGCAGTTTGTCTGAAATAAGTTAAGGGTCTTTAGAAGTAATATGTACACACACAGACACTCACTCACTCACTCACTCACTCACTCACTCACTCACTCACTCAGTCACTCATTCACTTTTCAGACCTTCTGGCCTTCAGATCAGGAATGGATAAAAGTGATAAAGCATTTCGTTTATTTATTTATTGGATAGAGATAGAAATGGATATGGGGAGGAGGGAAACAGGAAGAGAGAGAAGGACCTGCAGCACTGCCTCACCACTCATGAAGCTCCCCCCACACACACACACACAGGTGGGGAAGAAGCACTGGAACCCAGGTCCTTGTGCATTGTAGCATGTTTGCCTTACCAGGTATACCATGCCTACCCCAGCTATGGGGATTTCAACTTCTGCTTTAATGCCAGGTTTACAAACCAGGACTGAGAGATATCAGGAAAGGAGACATCTGCCCTTTCTTACTGCTTTTGTTTATTTGTTTCTCCTTTTGAAAATGCTTTTTTTTTTATGAGGCAGCCATAAAAACACTCATTAGGCAGTGTTGATTTTCATTAATGTTGATTCTCCAGGAGCTTAATCAATCTTCTGTGACCAATGACCCCATTCCCAGGGGAAAAGAGAGCTGTTGAACAAATTAGCTTTACAGATTGGAGGTAAGGCATACAGATGTGAGGGAGCCCGGGTTGCCAAAACAGGATGTGGATTAGTGGCTTAATAAGCACACACACACAATGGCCTGAGCCTGTCTCCTCCTTGCTGGTACTTAGTGCATCATTAGGAAGCAGCTATCTTCTCTCCCTGCACACCTCCACCCCTCCCCACTCTCCTTCCTTGGGCTGGCTTTTACCCTCTGTGGAATCTGGGCTTCAGCAGTACCTAGAGGCCAGAACACATCTGTGGCAAGTGGGAAGGAAGCACAAATCACAGATGCAGGAGGAACGCAGGGAGTCGGGGATCAGCATCGTTAACAGAGTTGACTTGCAGCCTAGAAACTTCCCAAGGAACCATTATTACTCAAAGCTGACAGGAAGAAGCTTCATTCCTAAATGGTAACTGCCATCCATCCATCCATCTGGAAGTCACTCAGTCCACTATAGTTGCAGCAGTGGTGGTGGGGGAGGGCTACTTCCTGGGAGTTAGCTTAAGCATTATGTCCTCTGTGGGTGTCCTTCCCAAAGGCAAGCGTCTCCTGGATTGGTAGCCCATCTGTCACTGGAAGAAGCCACTGCATCTCAGGACAAAGATAATTTCTCCCTGTATCCTAGTTCTGCCCCTGGCTGGGTCTGGTGTGAAGTTTCTACTCTCCAGGCTGGACTGCAGGCCTAGCTCTGGGTCACATTCCCAGGGAGCTATACTCCAGAGGAGCTGGAGTCAGAGAAGCATCGGGCACCAGCTGTGCATTTGCTTTCAGAGGGTTCCATAGCTGCCACCTATTTCATCTTCTAAACATTTCCTGTGAGGTAATGAGCAGAGCTGGCATCCCTACTCTTCTAGACATGGCATCACCAATGCATGTCAGGCCCTGCCAAAGACTGAATCTTTGAGAGATGGAAAGAAGGATAGGGGCTTTTCTTCTCAGAACCCCAGCTGGTGGGTTGGAGCAAGAAGCCTTGCATTTCTGTGGCTTCATTCCCGCTTCCTGACTGTTCCCCCTGTGTTCCCTGAGGCTCACTGCATAAGCAGCCTGTTTACAGATCTCTCAGGACAGGGCAAATTCACAGCCTGGTTTTCACCTGGGGCAGGTATTTGAAATAGCCTTCCCTGAGGCCCATGCAGGAAGGAGGTGGCAGGAGTGCCCTGGGTGTCTCTGCTTGCCTGAGCTATGTCCCCAGATGGCCTGGCTTATACAATCAAGAAATTTCTCCCTTTGTCTGTCTGCCTCCCTCTCTGGCAGCCTGCAATATAGTCACATGTCCCAAATCAGGCTGCTGTTATCAGCTGTTGTGGCCATGGTAAGCTGGTGAGACAGGCTCAGCCTTGGTGCAGGAACCCCAGGGGCTGCAGTGGACTGGGATGTAGCTGATGTTCCAAAAGCAGGTCCCTGGAAATTAACTCTTAGTTGTACAGGAAGAAGTTGGTAATGCTACTGACCTTCTTTCTGACTGCACTCCTTCCTACTCATAGTAAATTGATCAATTAAATGTTGAGTACCTGCTGTATGTGAAATACCTAAGTAGCCCTGAGGAGGGCCAGAACCAGGAAGAGTAACAAAACCCAAATTCCCTAACTTGAGTGACTTTTCTTGTTTTCTTACAGAAGGGGTTTTGCCTTTGCTAGCTTTTTTTTTTTTTATATCTATGATGGTTTATTTATTCATGAGAGAGGAGGAAGAAAGGGGCAAATAGCATATACTCGACTCTGGCATAAGAGGGTGACAGGAATTGAACTAGTGACCTCTGGGACCAATGGCAGACAAATTTATGCTCTAACAGCCTGGGCCATCTCCTCAGTCTACCTGTACTGTTTTTTTGTTTTTTTTTTTTAAGATAGAAACAGAAAGCACCACACAGATAGAGACCATAGCATTAAAGCTTCCTTCATTGTGGTGGGGGCCAGGATCAAACCTAGGTCACTCACAGCAGCCACACTTTCATTCTGTGCCCCGTGCCCCTTACTCCACTTTTATCTTCCTACCTACTTGGTATTCAGCTCCATGTCCACTGCTTAGTTGAGTGTCAATGAATATTTGATGAGTGACAAATAAGTAGGATAAATTGACTTCCTGGGCAAGACTATAAATGTATCTCCTTCTTTAAAAAAAAAGATTTAGTTATTCATCAATGATAAAGGAGAGAGAAAGAGGTCCAGAGCATCACTCTGCCACATGTGGTGCTGGGCATTGAATGCAGGCCCTTATGCTTGAGAGTCCAACACCTAAACCATTGCACCAGGTCCACTTCCAGTGCTCTGGAGAAGGATCACCACTGACCTGTTGTTATAGTTTCTTGAGAGCCTACTATGTGAGCTGTTGTGTTAAGTGTTGTACACCCATTGATTAGTTATCAAAAGTTAAGTCCATGAGATAAACAATTACCAGCCAAGGTATAGGATGCTCATGGCTGTAGGGGAGTCTTAAGAGTTTACCGGTTAGTTGAGTCACATGTGTTCAGATCCCAGGAGAAGTGGCCATGGTGGGCACCTCAAGCAGCCTCACCCGAGATGCATCTGACCAGGAGAAGAAGCAGCAGCCAAAGAGAGCAGACTTCCGGCTGGCTGTGCTTTTGAATCTATTCAGTTCACCCACAATGCTTTGTGCATTTGCACAGACCGGATCTACCCACAGTCCATTGTGCATTTGTGCAGATCACTGTATGCTCTGTCACAAGGGCTGACATCAGCCAAGCACTGTGCTGGACTTCCAGTGGTCGCCAGCATACTGCATCTCAACAATAGACTATTGACGAGAACAGGGAAAATGCATGGAAATCATATGATTGGGATTCGGGCGGTAGTGCAGCGGGTTAAGTGCAGGTGGTGCTAAGCACAAGGACCAGCGGAAGGATCCTGGTTCAAGCCCTGGCTCCCCACCTGCAGGGGAGTCACTTCACAGGTGGTGAAGCAGGTCTGCAGGTGTCTGTCTTTCTCTCCCCCTCTCTGTCTTCCCCTCCTCTCTCCATTTCTATCTGTCCTATCCAACAACAATGACATCAATAATAACTACAACAACAAAAACAACAAGGGCAACAAAATAAATAAATAATTAATTAATTAAATTAAAAAAAAGAAATCATATGATTGATTATATCATGAAGAGCAGGGAAGCCAGGAATTCAGAAGCACATTTAAATTTTTTTTTTTTGTGCTATGAGCTCCTCATGAGCAGGTGGTCGACCCCCTCCGGCCATCATACTTGAGATGCCCACCATTGGCCATCCATCCATCCATCCATCCATCCATCCATCCATCCATCCATCTATCCATCCATCCATCCACTGACCAAAGACAGAGAGAAATTGAGAGTGAAAGGGATAATAGAAAGGAAGAAGGAGAGACATACTTGAGTATTATAACACATATGCTCTACCCATGTGTCACTGCCCAGCCCAGGCCATTCGCTTCTTGTACAAGCAAAGCCAAATGGGCAAGGTGAGGTGATAGCATTGCTGTCTGCTGGGACAGAACCCCCTGCATGCAGCTTCAGATTACATCTGTGGCAGGACAATGGCTCCCAACCAGGTCCATCTCCACTCTTCCACCAAAGCCTCATGTTGTTTCTTCAGGGATCAGAGGTACAGGATGGCACAGAAAACAGGCTCTCAAACTCTCTTCCTGCAGCTGGACACAGCTTTCAATTGACACTGTTTTAGACATTTCCCGATGAGCTTGGGCCTGCTTGCCAGGCCTGATGACTTTGAGCTGCAGCCATCCCTTGGGCTGGAAGTGAGGCAATGACCTCCAGGTGAAAGTCTCCATATCCCATTACCAATCCAATTACCTGGCGCTTGCAGGTTAGATGAGAACTGCCAGACCGGAACCCAACAATGGATCATTTAGTTCTGTGTCTTGTCTCTGACAGCAGTCGGCAGCTAAGAGTCTTACTCTGACACTTTTTGTTGTCAGTCTGCAGACCCAGCGGCAAGATGTCCTTTCAGTGGAGGAGTTGGGAATCACTGTGCTCATGATAGGCAGTGCAGAAGTCCACCACCTGCTGTAGCTCCCATCCACTTCCAGCCCCAAGCCCCATGCTTGTTCACTTAGGGCGCACATTTTATTAACAGTTACTGTTTTCTAGCTATGACCTCTGATCTCATTGGCTTCCATTACAATGGGAGGGTATGGGAAACAATCACACCGATAGGCATATACTATAACAATTGTTATAAGTACTATTGAAAGAAAGATAGCATGATGATACAGAGGACAGAGAGTTATCTGGCTATTAAGGAAGGTCTCTCTTTTTTTGTGGGGAGGTGGTGCTGGCAATGTGCATGTGCAAATACTTGGGTTCAAGTCCCTGCTCCCAATCTTGAGGGGGGAATCTTCAATAGTGGTGAAGCAGTGCTGCAGGTGTCATTCTCTCGACCTCTCAGTCTCCCTCTCCTGTCTCAATTGTCATCTATACTAATTAAAATAAATAAATAAATAAATAAATAATAAGAAAAATTGACTGCTGGGAGTGGTGGGTTTAATTATGAATCCACAAAAACCTAGTGATAATTCAAGTGGCAATAAAAAAGGGGGTGGTCTCCTTAGACCAAATAACAAAGTGAGGTGTTTATATATTTTTTAAAGATAGACACACACAGAGAGACAGACAGACAGATAGAGACCACAGCCTCAAAGCTTCCTTCAGTGCAGTGGAGGGCTAGGCTGGAACCTAGGTTGAATACATGGCAAAGCAGCACCCAAGGTGAAAATTAGAAATATATATGGTGCTTGGGTGGAAGATGGCTGGTGTTGTTATGAAGGAAAGAGGAACAAAAGGAGTAGATGGTATCAGGAAGGTTGTAAGAACCTAGGTCATAGAGACTCCCCAGATAATAAGAATTTTGACTCTTGTTCTGAGTGACACAGAAGCCACTTGAAGGGTTTTGAACAGCACAGCTCTCTCAGTAACCCCACATCCATTAAACATGTATTAGACAAATATTTGTTGAGTGAGTATGTGAGACACTTGTTGGATGATTGAAAGAACAAATATCACTGAATTGCACAAATAACTAAAGAGAGAGAAAGAGTTCCTAGGATAACACTCCGTGTCCATATTTGCTCAGAAGTGAAGGGTGTCTTCCTGTGGAAATTGTGATTAGCTGTCAGTGACTTCATCTTTTGTCCTTTCAATGGAAGGTGGGCCTCAGTACTAAGAGCAAAAAAAGTGGAGGTATGAAGGACAAGCAGTAGAAAAGCCCATTTAGCTTTCTCTTGGAGACCTGGTGATTCCACTGTCTTGACAGGTAATGACAGCCCTTCAGAAAGAGGACACTCCTCTGAAGATGCAGAAGAGTTGCTTCTTTCTTGGTGTTGCTTGAGGGGGCACTTTCTCCAAGTCTCTGTCCAAGTTGTTTATCCTTCTTCAAGCCTGGAATTCCACATTAGAGTCCATTCTTTTTTTTTTTTTTTTTTTGAAAGTCATTTTATTGGAGGGAAAGAGTTTACATGACATTTGTTGACACATGGGTACAGTTTCCTATTCCCCAGTGATAGGTGCCTGCATGCCATTCCCACCACCCACCCAAGTCCCTCCATTGTAGAGAATCCTCCATTCCTTCTCTGCCCCCAGTCCAGAGTCCTCTGCTTTGCTGCAACACACCTCACTCAATCCAAGCTTCACCCTGTGCTTCCCTCTTCTTCTCTTGCTTCTTGAGCACCTCCTATAAGTGAGACAGTCCAGTATTTGTCCTTTTCCTTCTGGCATAACATGATTACTTCAAGTTCCCAGAGTTTCTGTCATTTCCTGAACTGGAAAAATAACTTCATTGTCAGAGGTTCCTCTCAAACTAAACTATTGTCACCCTTGGCTTGCACCAAGCCTCCTGCTTGAGTGTTTCTTATTTTTTAACTATTTATTCATGTATGTATTCATTTATTGGATAGAGACAGTGAGAAACTGAGGTGGAAGGGGAAGACACAGAGGGGAAGAGAGAGAGACACCTGCAGAGTGGTAAAGCTTCTCTACTGCAGTTGGAGACTGGGGCTTGAAAATCCTGGGTATTTGCAAATGGTAGCATAGTTACAAGTTTTCTCAACCAAGTATGCCACTACCCCATCCCTAAATGTTAACTTAAAAAAAATACATCTAGTGTGTGTGTGTGTGTGTGTGTGTGTGTGTGTGTGTATGTGTGTATGTGTCTAATCAATTGTGGGTTACAAAACCAAATGTTAATTTTTCACCTTTTTATATTATTTATAAATTGGAAATATTCACAAGACTATAGAATAAGAGGGGTACAATTTCACACTGTTCTCACCACCAGAATTCCCGATCCCATCCCTCCTTTGAAAGCTTTCCTGTTCTTTATCCCTCTGGTAGCACGGACCCAGGATCAGTATGGGGTACAGAAAGTAGAAGGTCTGGCTTCTATAATTGCTTCTCTGATGAACATGGGCATTGACAGGTCAATCCATACTCTCTGCTTGTCTCTCTCTTTCTCTAGTGGGTCAGGGATCTGGGGAAGTGGAGCTCCAAGAAACATTGGTAGGGTTGCTGCCCCAGGGAAGTCAAGTTGGCATCATGGTTGCATTTGGAACCTGGTGGCTGAAAAAGAATTAAGATATAAAGCAGAACAATTGTTGACTAATCAGGAACCTAAAGGCAATAACAGTGCAGATGAGATTTGGGGTCTCTATTTTGGAAAAAGCTAGTAGGTCTATCTTAAGTATATTCCAAGGAGTCCATGGAGCCTGACAGCTGACATGCAGGTGGACCCAATGTATTGTCTGGAGGGATGGTGTCATAGTTGGAAAAAGCACTAGAAAGCTGGATCAGAGAAGAGAGTAGCTCCCAAATATGGGGAAATATATATAAACATTGTTAACTGTAAACACCATCGATTTGATCTGGGATCCATATTCAGTACAGGAGCCTATGTAACCTCTGCATCCCTGTAGGTCTGAGCTTAAATTCTGTGGTCATGGCTAGGAACATTCCAGGCTGCACTAACTTCAGGACCCATCTTCTTTGGGTGGTAGAGTATGTTGTCCAAGCTCCCTTCGGGGAATGAACATTCCCTACCATTGCTGATCCACATTAAGGGCAAGGTCCTGTGGGGAACCACAAAGGGGTCCATTATGTTGTTCCTGATGGACATATGTTAACTTTTTTTGAAAACTTCATATTGAGTTTATTTCAGTGACTATTACAAATAACAAAATAGCTAATTCTGGAAATCATCCCTTTTCATGTTTTGTAGAGAGGAGTTAAAGGAAGAAAAGTACCAGTGGTCATTTTCCATATTAACTGGGCATTTTAAAAAAGTTCTAAAAGCAGAGGAAGTTATTAGACATTCATTCCTTTATTCAGCAAATATGAGCTAAGGATCTGTTTATGGCCAGGTGCTGCCAGGTTCAGAAGAAACAGTGATGATTTTAGAGTGTCAACTCTTTCTCTAAAGAGTGGCACCAAACTCAAGAGATTTTGCTTTCTCCCTCTCTACCTCCCTCTCCCTTCTCAATCTCTGTCTCTAGCCAATAATAAATAAATAAATAAAAGATAAAAAATGAAAAAAAATATTGTTTTAAAAAAGAGAGAATCTAGTGACGACCATAGAGGATGCTAAGGATGGGACCAGCTTAGGACCAACCACAGAGGGCACTGCAACCCCAGTGCTCATAGTGCAAAGGGTGAGAAACCCTGAAATCGGTATGAAGCTTGCCGAACTTTTAGAGTATAAATATCAAAAGGATGTTGTCAACTGTTGACTTTTAAGAATATTTTTATTCATGAAAGAGAAGAGAGAACCAGAGCACCACTCTGGCATATATGATAACCAAGGACACCCACTCTGCCACCTCCAGAACCACGTTACCTTTTTAAGGAAGCCATTCTTTTCTTTTCTTTTCTTTTCTTTTCTTTTCTTTTCTTTTCTTTTCTTTTCTTTTCTTTTCTTTTCTTTTCTTTTCTTTTCTTTTCTTTTCTTTTCTTTTCTTTTCTTTTCTTTTCATTTCTTTTCATTTCTTTTCTTTTCTTCTCTTCTCTTCTCTTTTCTTTTCTTTTTTTTGCCTCCAGGGTTATCACTGGGGCTCAGTGCCTGCACTATGAATCCACGGCTCCTAGAGGTAATTTTTTCCATTTTTGTTGCCCTTGTGTTATTGTTATTGTTGTTATAGCTGTTGTCATTGTTGTTGGATAGGACAGAGAAAAATTGAAAGAGGAGGAGAAGACAGGGGGAGAGAAAGAAAGACACCTGCAGAATTGCTTCACCACTTGTGAAGGGACACTCTTGCAGGTGGGGAGTCAGGGGTTCGAACTGGGATCCTTGAGCTGGTCCTTGAGCTTTGCACCATGTGTGCTTAACCCACTGCGCTACCACCCAGCCCCCAAGAAGCCATCTTTACTCTTCTTCTTTTTTTTTTTTTCACTTTTAACTCTCTGAAATAGAAAGAGGAAAATAATTCCCTCTAGGAACAATTGAATCACACATACACCAGGCTTCAAGCAGATTAAAGCAATCAGCTTAGTGAATTAAATAGCTCACTAGAATAGTGCGCTGCTTTGCCATGTGCACAGCCCTTGTTCTAGCCCAGCCTGCACTGTACTGGAGAAAGTTTCAGTGCTGTGATACCTGTCTATCTAAAGCAGTTAGCTAGCTGTTTATGAACCCCAAGAAATCACCAATGAGTATTTTGAAAGTGGTCCTTCTGAGATCTATTTCTAAAATACAAGCCGCTCAGAAGCCCTACCTGCTCAGCTCCTTACAGGAACCAGGGAAGGGAATGAAGCAAGGCTGGGGACATGTGTGACTGACTCACTTCCACAATCCTGGTTTTGACCTTACTTTTTCTGCATCAGATCTAAGGGTTCAAGCTGATCATCCATCTTATGGGACCGAGCTGTCAGCGCCATCACCAATGAGGCATTCTCCTGTCACATAGTGTGACGTGCCTGTGCCTGCCTCCCCCTCCCCCTCCAATGTGCAGCTATCCTTCTAGGCCCTGAGCATCAAGCCTCCATGTTGAACAGGCCTCAGGGAACAACAAGTGTCTGCTTTCCCCAGGGACCTCAGAGACGCGACTCATTTACCCACCTGTATGTTTCTCCTTAATTGACTGAACCTCTGGAAAACAAACCCACATTGATCGATAGAGAAATAATTTTGCAAATTGTAGACATAAATCTTTAGAGATCTGTGTGCACTGCCATTTGTTAAAATGCTGAAGAAGTAAATCAATGTTCTTTATTAAAATATAATTGCTTCATCTATTGCAAGTGGAGGCAGAGGCCAGGAGGCAGAGTGTGGAGGCCAAGGAAGAGGTTTTGAGGGTCCAGATGACCTTCATTCAGGGTCAGCTGTTAGTCTAAACAGGGACAAACATTGGGGAAGAGAGAACTCTCAGGTTAACTCTCTGATGGGAATCATCATCATAGGCTGTGTAGGTGCTTTAGACTATACAGAGTGGCAAAGAAAAAAAAAATTAAACAAACAAGAACCACCAGAAATTCACTTGTCTTCATCTTTCCAAAGTATATCAACCAGGATAAATTACATAAATAGTGTGTTAACAAATCCAAGACCTCAGAGGCTTACAAAGTTTTTCGTTTGTTTCTTTTTGCCACCGGGGTTGTCACTGAGGTTCTGTGCCTGCATGATGAATCTATTTTCTGGTGGTCATTTTTTTTTTTCCTCCCTTTCTTTCTTCTTCTTCTTTTTTTTTTTTTTTTCTGCCCCCAGGGTCATTGCTGGGGCTTGGTGCCTGCACTAGGAATCCACTGCTCCTGGAGGCCACTGAATCCACTGCTCCTGGAAGCCACTCCCGCCCCTTTGTTGCCCTTGTTGTCCATTGTTATTGTTGTCAATACTATTGTTGTCATTGTTGTTGGATAGGACAGAGAGGAACTGAGAGAGAAGGGGAAGACAGAGAGGGAGACTACTACTTCTTCTAGCGTTTGCCCTTCTTCCGTTGCCAGTCAACAGCGTCAGGTTGAGCCTGATGTAAAGTTTCGAGACCTCCTTTGAATCTGGAGAGGTGGCAGTCGTTGACTATGTGGGTCATAGTCTGTCTGTAGCCGCAGGGGCAGTTCTGGTCGTCTCTGGCTCCCCAGCGATGGAACATAGCGGCGCACCGGCCATGGCCTGTTCGATAGCGATTGAGGAGGGCCCAATCATAACGAGCTAGGTCAAAGCCGGGTTGACGCTTGCAGGGGTCTGTGATGAGGTGTTTGTTCTTTACCTCAGCTGACTGCCAACTCTGTTTCCAAGAGTCTGGAACAGAGAAGTTCAGTGTAGGCATAGGGGACCAGATTGGATGACGAGACGTCAAGCGTTGGACAGGGTGGGCGAAGATATCCGCGTATATTGGCAGGTCTGGTCGAGTGTAGACGTGGGAAATGAACTTAGATGATGCCGCATCCCGACGAATATCTGGCGGGGCGATGTTGCTAAGAACTGGCAGCCATGGAACCGGGGTGGAACGGATGGTTCCAGAAATTATCCTCATGGAGGAATATAATTTGGAATCGACCGAGTGGACATGGGGGCACATGGATCCCAGTCACTTTCAAAGAGAGGGAGAGAGAAAGATAGACACCTGCAGACCCGCTTCACTGCCTGTGAAGTAACTCCCCTGAAGGTGGGGAGCCAGGGGCTTGAACCAGGGTCCTTACGCCTGTCCCTGTGCCTAGCACCACGTGCGCCTAACCTGCTGCGCTACCACCCGTCCCCCCCCCCTTTCTTATTATTTGTTAGTACAAGGATAAATTGAAAATGTAAAGGGAAGGAGAGAGCAGAGAGACACCTGCAGTACTCAGTTGGGTGCACCTCTGCCTGGCCCCTTTGTCATTTTTTTGAGGGGTGAGAACCAGAAAGAGAGAGGGAGAGACTCCTGCAGCACTGTTCCACTGTTCATGGATCCTCCTCCTCCCACCCATGTAGGTGGAGACTGGGAGACTTCAGCCCAGCTCCTCAAACATTGTAATGTGTGCACTCTACCAGGTGAGCCACCACCAAGCTCTGTCAAGTTTTATTTCTTGCCTATGCTTCACAGGCTGAGAGAGGAGACATCATCTCAAACGTGGCTGCTCACTATGCCAGGCAGAAAGAGAAGAGAGATAAAACATACACTGTTGGAATCCAACTCATCTACTCTTAAGTCATGGCTTGGGGAGCCATGGGTGGGGAAGGAACATCTTATCCCACGGCCTAATGGTGAACTGGCAGAGTCCTGCTGGTCAGACTTGTGCTGTATGGTCTTACATTGCACAGCAAATGTTAGACTGTGTTACCCATGTTTAAGCATTGGGTAAAAAACTATGTCTGAGTCCTATGATCACCCAACACATAGTATGAATTAAACAAATGTTTGCTTTGCAGTTTGACTCGTTTACTTGGTAATTAATAGAGAAAACCGAGCTCAGTAGAATGGCACAGGTCAGTGACTGTGACGGCAGTGGAGGTGGCTTCTCTGGTGTCTGTCATGGGTGACATGAGTGGCATGACATTATTTGTTCTGCCTTCTAATATCCCTGGCACTGAGCTAAGGTGCTTCATACTTCATTTCATTTGATCCTTTTAAAAAATATTTTATTTATTTATTTATTAATGAGAAAGATAGGAGGAGAGAGAGAAAGAACTAGACATCACTCTGGTCCATGTGCTGCCAGGGATTGAACTCAGGACCTCATGCTTGAGAGTCCAATGCTTTATGCACTGTGCCACCTCCCAGACCACTTCATTTGATTCTTACAACAGCTTTCTTCTTATCCTTTTTTTTTTTTTTTTCAGATTTGGAAGCTCTTGCCCTTCAAGGATGAAGATCATCATGGATTTTGGAGAACACAGATGCCCCCCTCAA
This sequence comes from Erinaceus europaeus, assembly GCF_950295315.1. NCBI lineage: Eukaryota > Metazoa > Chordata > Mammalia > Eulipotyphla > Erinaceidae > Erinaceus > Erinaceus europaeus. Next base: position 29,656,710 of record NC_080181.1, read on the forward strand.
ATCTCGTCACCACTGTGTCCCAGTGTGGTTGGAAGGACTATAAGTGACCTTGCTAGAGCGTTCTAGTCCCTTCTGAACCTCAGCTTCTTACAAGTCAAAAGAAGCAGAAGATGAGATTGGCTCAAGCTGACCTCTGAGAGTCTTGCATATTCTCCTGTCCATGAGATCACAATGGCTTGCCTCTCAGTAATTTTATCACCCAATTAATCATACAGCTAGCCAACACAGAGACTTTTTGTAGTCAGTGAGTACAGAAAGGTACTAAGTTATACTTCAGGAAGATAAAAAAACAAATTTTAATTTCATAAAGTCATTCAATATAATATTGTTTAGCTAAGGACTTTCTGGGAAGGGTTATCTTGAGTCTGTTGCCTTAGACCACTTGGCCATCTTGATGTCTTCAGCTAACGGTTTTCCAGTGTTGAAAAACTGTTAAGGTTAAATTTCAAGAGGCATCTGATATCTCCTATGTAACAGTGGATGTACTCCCGAATTACCCGAGGGAGGTTCTAGAGATAAGATGCCAAGCATATAACATTACATTTCCCTACCCCTACCCTATACAGTCCTCTTTCCTTTTAAAAGATATCAAAACTGCCATAAAATGAAATGAGACCCTAATTACCTGCTTCTTACTATTCTGTCTCAAAAAATTACTTAGTCAAGTGATAAAAGTACCACTGGACTTACCTAGAGAGATTAGGTCCTGAGGGAAAGTACTCTTCGGATTTAGTATGATAGTATTCCAGGTTTTGCTTACAACCCTCTAACCTCGGCTTGGAGGAGTGAGAGGCTCAAAGAAATCCAATGCATTGGGGAGTCGGGCTGTAGCGCAGCGGGTTAAGCGCAGGTGGCGCAAAGCACAAGGACCGGCGTAAGGATCCCGGTTCGAACCCTGGCTCCCCACCTGCAGGGGAGTCGCTTCCCAGGCGGTGAAGCAGGTCTGCAGGTGTCTATCTTTCTCTCCTCCTCTCTGTCTTCCCTCCTCTCTCCGTTTCTCTCTGTCCTATCCAACAACGACGACAACAACAATAATAACTACAACAATAAAACAACAAGGGCAACAAAAGGGAATAAATAAATAAAATAAATATTTTTTTAAAAAATCCAATGCATTATGAGAGACCAGGGCATGGGACTATGTGTAAGCTCAAAACAAGGACAGGAAGGGAAAACTAAAGGTGAAACTTAAACTGGATATAGCATATTACACTGAAGTAAAGGACTCTGGGGAAGGAGGGAAAGGGAAGGGAAGGGAAGGGAAGGGAAGGGAAGGGAAGGGAAGGGAAGGGAAGGGAAGGGAAGGGAAGGGAAGGGAAGGGAAGGGATGGGATGGGATGGGATGGGATGGGATGGGATGGGATGGAATGGGATGGGATGGGATAGTATGGGATGGGATGGGATGGGATGGGATAGTATGGGATGGGATGGGATGGGATGGGATGGGATGGCATGTCATGGGATGGCATGGGATGGCATGGGATGGAATGGGATGGCATGGGATGGGATGGCATGGGATGGGATGGGATGGAGGGGCTCTGGGGAACTGGGGCATGATGGTGGAAAAGAACCTAGCTTGGGGTAGAGAGTGCCTTGGAGAATCCTGTCATGGGGAGATGAGAAGTTGTATCTATATGTCCGCAACTGTACTGTACACTATTAACTCCCAATAAAGAAGAGGGATGCAGGGGATTGAAGCTTCAGAGCGCTCCCTCCCCCCCCCTTCTCTCTTACCACCAGGATTATTGCTGGGGCTCAGTTCCTGTACAATGAATCCACCTCTCCCAATAGTCATATTTTTCCTTTTCTTTGATAAAGACAGAGAGAAATTGAAAGGGAAAGGGGCAAAGGAGGAAGAGGAAAAGGAGACACCTGCAGCACTGCATCACCACTTGTGAACCTTTCCCCTTCCAAGAGGTACTGGGGGGCTTGAACCCAAGTCCTTGTATATAGTAACACATACATTCTACCAGGTGTACCAACACCTGCCCCAGCTGCAACTGTCTTAAAAACCCCTTAGACAAGCATGGAAGCATGCAGTTCTGCTATGTGCCAGAAAAGATTCTCAGCACTCCATCAGCAGTATTTCACAATCAGCCCATTTCAGGAGAGAAAACTGAGGAGCAGAGCATTGAGGAGGGAGGGCACTTGTCTGAATACACACAGGCAGTAGTTGTGTCAGAATTTACAACATGATAGTGAATCACACACTTGACTAATCTTTTGTGATCTCTGTGGAATCTGAGCATTATAAAAACCTTGTTAGATCATGGGTATGCCCATCAGGAATAGCAAAAGAACACACAGCAGCCACAAGGAAGGACTTTGCTAGACCTCGGCCCTGAGTGTCCTGTGACAGTCATTTTTCTGACTTGTGGCATTAAAGACCCCTCCCTCTTCCTTGAGGTTTGGGCAGGCAGGAACTACATTTCAGTGATTTCTCTTTTCCTTGCACTTAACATCTTCCTTAGTAGAAGCTATTTGCCAAAAGAAGAAACGGAGTGAGATCTGGCCTCTATATTTTACAAAGGGTTTGGAAGATCTGGGACTAGCTTCCTGAGTAGTGCAGATGGCAGATAAACGTCTAAATGGAGATAGAAGGAAGACATAGTCTGCTTATCATTATTTATTTATTTTATTTTATTTTAAATTTAATTGTTAAATTATTATTATTTTGCATTATGACAGAACAGAGTGAAATGGGGCAAGAGAAGGAGAGAGAAAGAGAGACACCTGCAGGTTGCTCCACCGCTTATGAACTTTTGCACCTGCAAGTATGAACCAGGGACTTCAACCCAGATCCTTGCACGTTGTAACTGGTGATACACTTTGCTAACTGCTCCATCACCTGGTCCTCTATTTAATTAGTCATTGAGGTTTTGCGATTGCACTGCTCCTAGTAGACTCTTTTGTTTTCTTTCACCTACAACATAAGAGACTCAGAGGCAGAGAGAGAGAGAGAGAGAGAGAGAGTGAGAGGAAAGGCACCACAGCACTGTTTCACACATCTAAAAGTCCCCCCTTTTTGCCTCTGGAATTACTAATGGAGCTCAGTGCCTACACCATGAATCCACTGTTCCTGGAGGCCATTTTTTCCCTTTTATTGTCCTTATTGTTTTCTTTATTGTTGCTGTGGTTATTATCATTATTGAAGTCGTTGTTGTTGGATAGGACAAAGAGAATGGAGAGAGGAGGGGAAGACAGAGAAGGAGAGAGAAAGATAGACACCTGTAGACCTGCCTCAATGCCTGTGAGTTTCTTGTGGTCTTATTCTGCCTCATATAAGCTGGACTTGGAGATGAAGAAATAGGAAAACTTAAAAGCTTACCCTCTCCAAGCTGAAGGACAAATAAAGACCTAACCTAGTAAGAAAGAATTTTAAATATATATATATATTTATTTATTTATTCTCTTTTGTTGCTGTTGTTGTTTTATTGCTGTAGTTATTATTGTTGTTGTTGTTGATGTCATTGTTGTTGGATAGGACAAAGAGAAATGGAGAGAGGAGGGGAAGACAGAGAGGGGGAGAGAAAGATAGACACCTGCAGACCTGCTTCACCGCCTGTGAATCAACTCCAGGAGGGGAACCGGGGGTTCGAACTCGGATCCTTATGACAGTCCTTGTCCCCTTTGCATAGTGCTCCTATGTAGTGGCTAGGGTTTAAACTTGGGTTTTTGCACTTAGTACCATGTGCTCTGTCAGATGAACTGTCTCTTGGCCCCCTAGTCTGTTTTTTGTTTTTTGGTTTTTTTTTTTCCCCAGATATAAAGATTGAGACAGAGAGGTGGAATGAGAGGAAGAAACCAAAGTGCATAAGTTTTCCTCACTGCAGTGAAGTCAGACTCAAACCTGGGTGGTATACATGGCCATGTCTCTCCTCTCTCTCTCTCTCTCTCCTTTTTATTGCCACCAGTATTATAGATAGCTGGGACTTGGTCAGCACTACGAATCCACTGCTCCCTATGGCCATTTTTTTAAAAAAAATTGATACAACAGAGAGAAATTAACAGAGAAGGGGGCGTGGATAGAGAGGGAGAGAGACATAGAGATACTTGTGGTACTTGCTTTACAGCTTATGAAACATCCCTCCTGCAGGTGGGGGGACTGGGGACTCAAACCCAGGTCTTTGCATTTAACCAGGTGAGCCTTTGCCTTATCCAACTGTCTGCTCTCCTTAAGACAAAGAATGCAAAACTGGGAGGTACAAGAATAGCTTATACCTTCGGCAGCTGTATACACAATCTTATTCATTCATTCATTTTGTGAGAGAGACAAGAATACCATTCCAGCACATGTGGTGCCAAACCTTGGATCCACATCGTGTGTGTGTGTGTGTGTGTGTGTGTGTGTTTCCTTTCCCTAAATAAATAGATAAATAAACGGAAAGCAGTAGGCTAATGAGGCTGTTCCACAGTATTGGAAATTCACAGGACCCACTGTGCATTCCTCGGTATGGCATTCAACAATAAAAACTGAATGAAATGTCCCTCGAGGCCATTTCTCTATACACTAGGAATGCCAGCTGGATTTTTACCTGATAGTTTAGAGAGAGATTTCTATCATAGGTATAATATAGTCTGCTATTTTTCTTAAAGATGTATCTACTTATTAGAAAAAAGAGCAAGAGAGATCAGAGCACTGTTCAGATCCGGTGGATGAGAAGGGAGGGGATTTGACCTGTGGTCTCTGGGACCTCAGCCATGCAAGTTCTGTGCTGTGATAGACTGAGCTGTCTCACTGGCCCTCAACATATTTTTTTTTGATGTCACTTTGCAGTAAAACAAACAAGCCTATTGTAAAGAAAGGCATTATTGGAGGGGCAGGTGTCTATTTTCTAGAAGTGTTCTCCCTAGGGCTAGGGAGACAGCATAGTAATATGCAAAAGGCGTTCATGCCTGAGGCTCTGAGACTCCAGATTCAATCCCCAGCTCCACCAAAACTAGAGCTGAGCAGCACTCTGGTTGCACACATGTTTTCTTCCCTACCCCTCTTTCTCATTTAAAAATAAAAATAAACAAGAGGCATTTTTGCTCATGGGAAAACCCAAGACAGAGCATGTAAGTAAACCAGACTGAATAGTGGGTCAATGTAGGACAAAATACAGCCTGGAAAAGTTCACTTTTCCTCCTCCACACAGAAAGAGGTAGAAATGAATTGTGGAGATTGAAGGAAGAGAACAAAACTTGATTTCAGTGAAGGGCCTGGCGCCAGGCATCATGGGAAGCCATCTACTCACCTCTCAGCCCTGGCAGAAGGCGAGCTAGGATCTGAGAGGCCGGGCCCTGGGCTGACGATGAAGAATGAATGGGCCGTTGTTCTGTGGGGGGGTTTCTCGAGGTGGCAGGGAACAGTGATGGAGGGTTTCTGGGGAGCTGGTGGCTCCAACTGACAAGATAATGGAGTACCAAATAAAAAATAAATAAATAAAAGAGCGGAGAAGGAAACTTCTGATAAATCCAGCCTTCACTGGCAGTGTCAACAGATAAAACTCTCCCTGCTGATGTTAAAGATGACTTTTCTCCCCTTCACTTGCTCAGGTTCATTGAAAATGGCACCAAGTGATTGTTTGCCTTTTCATTTGTCCCCTTGACCCTATGGCTAGCCTCAACTTTCCTACCTTGACTTCCTAAGTTTGTTTGCCATGTTCCTGAATGTGGAAAATTAGGATAAAGAGCAGGTCATGTGAATGGAGAACCTGGAGATTCTAAACAAAAGATCTCTCCAAAGACAAGCCCTTCTGCTGGATGTATTAATTACAAAAGCCAGTCCCAATACCTGTACCTCACTAATCTTTCTTATTCCGTCTGTGACTTTCGTTCTTTCCATTTCTCTACTTTTGCTTTCTCTCTCTCTCTCTCTCTCTCTCTCTCTCTTTCAGCACATGATTCAGCTCAGGCTTATGCTGATATTGAGAACCTGGGACCTTGGAGGACCTCAGGATGAAATTCATTTGCTTAACTCTCAGGTTGATTTTTTTTTTCTTGCCTCCAGTGTTATCATTGGGGCTCGGTGCCTGCACTACGAATCCACCTCTCTTGTGGCCATTTTTTCTTTTTATAGAACAGAGAGAAATTGAGAGGGGAGGACAGAGAAGAAGAGGTAGAGAAAGACAACTGTAGACCTGCTTTACTACTTGTGAAGTGACTCCCCCTGCAGGGGGGAAGCTGGAGACTCTAACCAGGATCCTTGCTTGGGTCCTTTCACTTTTACTATGTGCACTTAGTCTGGTGCACGACTGTCTGGCCCCCTGTTTGATGAAATCTAATTGATATCTTCTTAGACCAAAATATTTTAGAGAATTATTTCAAAAGGTGGTGGGGAGGGAACTAGAGCATCACTCTGGCACATGTCAAATTCAGGGAATTGAACTTGGGGCTTCATGCTTTAAAGTCCAAAGTTTAAGCCAGCGCATCACCTACTGGGTCATCCATTTCTTTTCTTTCTTTTTTTAAAAGAAAATTTTATTTGTTTGATATTTGTTATCTTGTGAAAGAGAAAGAGTGAGAGGCTGTCGAGGGAGACCAGGATAATGTATAATGATAGGAAGTGCTAGGATTCGAACTTAAAGCCTTGTCTATGAATTCAATGAGCTGTGCCTCCTGAGCTACTTCCTTGGGTGTCTATTTCATTTCCTCTGTAAATACCAATCTGTTAACTGTGCTACAGCAAAAGTCTTACTTTTGTAATATTCCCTTCATATGCAATATAGGTAAGTTTTTTTTTTATTGGGAGTTAATGGTTTACAGTAAATACAGCTGTTGATACATGGGAAAAATGTCTTATTTCACCATAATAGGTGTCTTCAAAGCACTCTCACTCCTGCCTATGATGGTCACATCCACCATCATACTCCAAGACCTGAAAATCCCCTTCACCCCTGAGTCCTTTATTTCAGCGCAATACACCAAACCTAGTACAATTTCTACTTTGTGTTTTCACTTTCTGTTCTTGTTTCTAAAGGTCTGCCCATGAGTCAGACCATCCCACAATCTTCCTTCTCTTTCATACTTATCGGGTTAACATGACTTCTTCAAGATCCATCCACGATAAGGTAAAGAAGGTATCTTCACCATTCTTAATAGCTAAGTAGTATTCCATTAGGTATATATAGCACAACATTCTTTTTAAAATATTTATTTATTTCCTTTTGTTGCCCTTGTTGTTTTATTGTTGTTGTTATTGATGTTATCATTGTTGGATGGGACAGAGAGAAATGGAGAGAGGAGGGGAAGACAGAGAGGGAGAGAGAAAGATAGACATATGCAAACCTGTTTCACTGCCTGTGAAGCGACTCCATTGCAAGTGGGGAGCCGGGGTCTCAAACCAGGATCCTTATGCTGATCCTTGCGCTTTGTGCCACCTGCGCTTAACCCACTGTGCTACAGTGTCGGGCTGGCTTCGCGAGAGGAGACAGGCGACCAGGGACTCATGGTTGAGCTGTACACAGTATCTCTTTATTCATGCAGGACGCAGCGCAATCTAAGCCGAGCTAGACTAAAACTAACACAACTACCAACTAACTAAAACGAACAATGTTGTCCTTACATACTTTCCAAGTAGGGTGTAAACAAGATGTGACATACAGAGGGTGGAGAGAAAAGTGACTGGTGAAAATCAGGGTGTGACAAGGAGAGGGGGCGGAGCAGGCAAGAATTCTACCACTGAACCACCAATGCCCTGGAGGGAGGGTGGTGCTTTATGTAAATGTAAAAGTGATTTATGTAAATAGACCGCAGCAGTGGTTATGTAAATAGAATACTGTAGTTATGTAAATAGAATACAGTGTTAAGCAGGGGGTATTAAACTAATGAAACAGAAGGGGTTTTTAGAAGCATACCAACACTACAGCCCAACTCCCACCACAACATTCTTAGCCACCGTATCTGTAGTTGAATACCTAGATTGCTTCCAGGTTCAGGCTATTACAATTTATGCTGCTATGAACAGAGGTTTACATAGAACTCTTTGGATGGGTGTGTTTGATTCCTTAGAATATATCCCCAAGTGATGAGAATTCAGAGCATTCCATCAGGACTTGTGTTGGGTTGCAAGTATCACCCAATCCTAAACTCTGGACTTTGTGAAGACTCTGGTGCTCATGAGGGTCTTGCAAAAGGCAATGATAACCGAACTATCCCTTAGATTTTTGTGGGAACTCCAGTGACTTTGGGGAAGGGAGTGCAGAACTTCAGTGATGGTGTGAGGACTCACACAAACCATGCATGGATCTGAAATTACACCTCTGAAATCTTTTGATTTTTGTAAGATACTAACAGATTATTTATATAAAAAAAAAAATAAAGTGCAAAGAAAAGAAAAAGAGAAGGGCATATATTTCTTTCTCCTTTAAGATACTTGGAAGTGAGCAGTCTATGGGGGGAGGATGAAGACTCTGAATTTGTTAGGAGGTCAGATTCCACTGGCTGTGGTCTATGTGAGTCCATCATGGCAGCCAGTGGCAGCTCCAGCCATTGTGCTCATCAGTCAGCAAAAGACTGGAGGAAGAAGGTCCCGGAGGAGTAGAACTGCACATACTTTCCCCCCTCATTCACTTGGTTATCGTACTTCAAGAGACACTGAAAAGAATGTGTTCATTCTAAGTGGCCACATTCAAGCTAAAAACAAGGGTTCATTATTAGACACTAGTATCTAAATATAAATTATATCATTTATTATTATTGTAAGTATGTATTAGGTATCAGGGTGTGTAACGATTCAATAGTAATCTCACACATATATATCTTATCTAGGATCCCAGAGCAGTAAGGAGAAAAACAAAAAAAGACAAAACTGCTTCAAGGAAGGTTTTTGTTTGAAGCTCCTGTGATCCTTCCAGTATGAGACAAATATTATGAGACCTTGGGCTGGCAAAATAGCTCATATGGATAGTGCACCTGCTTTGTCATGTGTGTGGCCCAAGTTTGAACCCAGCCCTCCACTGTACTATAAGAAGCTGTGGTGCTCTGTTATCTCTCCCTCTGTCTCTACCTCTCTCTTTTTTCTCTGAAAAAGGTAACCCAGAGCTGTAAAGCCTGACCCAACCCCCCCCAAAAAATAGTCGAACCCTAACAAAGAAATGAAATACATTTTCTGCTCTGCAGTATATGTCAGTATTTGAATCAGAGTCTAACATATGTAATAAATATTGAACAGTGCAGTCTGCATGTATACAAAGGATACACATTTCCCTATAGAGTCCCTTTATCCTCCATGGGTGTGTGTTTGGGGGGAGTGTACTAAGATCTTTAGTGGATGTCTGAACTCACACACTACTCTAAACTAACTTTCTCTTTCTCTCTCTCCCCCCTCCATATAATAAAGTTTAATATAAATCAGGCACGTCAAGAGATTAACAACAATGACCTAATAAAATAGAATGACTATTACAACATTCTCTAATAAAATGTATGTGACTATGGCATTTCTCTTTCAAAATCTATTACTGGGAATAGTCATATTTTTGGATTGTAGTTGATCTTAGTAACAGAAACTGGGGAAAGAAAAGCCTTAGCTAAGGGGAGACTACTGTAGAGTGACTGCATTAGCAATAAGATTAGAAATAAAAAGCATTTCCATGTGGGCTGGACTTGCAAAGGACAGTTACAGAAGTTTGTGTTAGGCCAGATTTGAAGGCTGGCATGCTTCAAATAGAAAGAAGTTTTAAATTGGGAGCTTATTGGAGAGGTTGTTTTCATATCTCCGGAAGATAATATGGTCTCACTATAGGAGCTGATGCTCAACTAATGTCTGAGCTATACTAGTAATAGAAATAAGAAAGGTCTTGGCTTCTGAATGCATATACTCTGAAAGCAATTTCCTGTGATAGCAATGCCTAGTCACAAAACCCCTCCTGTAGTAATAGGAATGGCTAACATTTAACGAGCGCCTATATGTTCTGCACTTTCTTACATGTAGTACATATTCATAATATTCAGAATCTAGTAAAAGACATGCTGTGGTAGATACAGGGATGAACAGTCATGGAATACAGATATAGTAGCCACTAAAATTTTCATCTGAGGTTGAGGTGGGCCAGAGTTTCTTCATTGCATTATGCTAGTTAGGACTAAGGAAATAGAACCTGTTACATGGAAGGGCAGAGAGAAGGATATTCTAGGATATGAACTTAGGAGTTTGACGGTTCAGTAGATATAAGCTGTCCTGAACTAAGAGAATACACATCTGGATTTTGACACTAGGTGTATGTGGCCCTGCCCAGCAGGGATTGTGAAAGGTAGAGATTCTCCAAGGTCAGTGCCAAGAGTTTCTCATCTGGGCAAGGAGGGTGACACTCAGTGATGGTGACAGTTGGGAGTGAGTACAAGAGAGAGTCCCCACATACTCTTGATGCCAAGCCAGCAGGAATCCGATCCCTGGAGATAGGCTGCTCAAGACTCCAGGAAGGTCAAGTTCACAGCTCAGCTTCCTCTTCCTGCAAACGGGAATGGCCATTTGATCAATAAATCATGCAATCTCTCTCTTCACACACTGCTCCAAATCAAAACATGAACCGTTGTTCCTTCCACTTCACAACTGGCCACTATGGCCCCCCTTGACAATCAATTACCCACCGGAGATGAAATTATTGTTTAATGGCTCCTGGAATGGGCTCCCACTCTGACATTCATCACAATCAATAATGCATCAGCAGGGACAAAAGAAATTACCTGCCTCCTGCTAAGTGAAAGAGTCCATTTATATGCAGTGCAGCCCCTTCACGGCCACTGAGCAGGCCACCACAGGTGGGCTTCCACATTACACAGTGACTCACTCTAGGGAAGCCAGCTTTGGAGTAAGAACAGGTACATCACTACCCACAAGCTCCTCTAAGGCCAGGCAGGTCCTGTGGTTGATCCAGTGATGCAAACAGTGAGCAAACAGTCAGGACTGATCACATTCAGAGGTAACAGTTGCCCCGTTTCCGTACAATGAATCTCCATGATGGACAGCGATGGACAGGAAACCATTTCCTGGTCAATGTTTTGTAGGCTACTGGAAAGTTCTTCTCCACCACTTCCTGTGGGATGATCAAAAATGACTGTCTTGCCTCTGACATCTAAGTGTTCTCACCCATGAAATGGGCAAATTAATAATGGCATTAGGGAGTCGGATGATAGCGCAACGAGTTAAATGCAGGTGGCACAAAGTGCAAGGACCAGCGGAAGGATCTTGGTTCGAGCCCCCAGCTCCCCACCTACAGGGGAGTTGCTTCACAAGTGGTGAAGCAGGTCTGCAGGTGTCTGTCTTTCTCTTCTCCTCTCTGTCTTCCCCTCCTCTCTCCATGTCTCTCTGTCCTATCCAACAACGATAACAACAATAATAACTACAACAATAAAACAGCAAGGGCAACAAAAGGGAATAAATAAATAAGAAATAAATAAAGGGAAAAGAAAAAAAAAATAATGGCATTAGAGGCTTGTTCCGAGCAAAGGTCCATCTCCAATGCACACACAGTTATCTCCTTTCCTTTTCACCCTTGTTTGTCTTCCCGGTATCACTGATTGTCAAGATTATTTGAGATGAGGACAGGTTAAAGGAGAAATCATATTTAAATTTCAAGCCTCCCAGTCTTACAGAACTCCAGTATTATCTCAGTGTTTACACTTCAGCTAATAGTCTGGAGATAGAAATTGTATCATCATATCAGTTCATAGACATTTTATTTATTTATTTTTTAATCAAAGCCTCTTTAGCATCATGCTGTAATAGTATTATAGTAGTCTAGCTTGAGGGGAGAGTTCTTATTTTTTCTAAGTTATCATTTCATTTATAATCAATAGTAGTTTCTAAGATCATAAGTCTAGTTCCACACTACACCCACCACCTTAGTTCTGTGCCTCCACCTACCCAAAGACAAACACCATTAGTTCTTTTATTTTTATTTCTTTATTGGGGAATTAATGTGTTACATTCGACAGTAAATACAGTAGTTTGTGCATGCATAACATTTCCCAGTTTTCCATATAACAATGCAACCCCCACTAGGTCCTCTGTCATCCTTTTTGGATCTGTATTCTCCCCACCACCCACTCCAGAGTCTTTTACTTTGGTGCAATACGCCAATTCCATTTCAGGTTCTACTTGTGTTTTCTCTTCTGATCTTGTTTTTCCACTTCTGCCTGAGAGTGAGATCATCACATATTCATCCTTATGTTTCTGATTTATTTCACTTAACATGAATTTTTCAAGGTCCATCCAAGATCAGCTTAAAACAGTGAAGGCACCACTTTTTATAGCTGAATAGTATTCCATTGTGTATATATACCACAACTTGCTCAGCCACTCATCTGTTGTTGGACACCTGGGTTGCTTCCAACTTTTGGCTATTACAAATTGTGCTGCTTAAGAATATATGTGTACACAGATCTTTTTGGATGGGTGTGTTGGGTTCCTTAAGATATATCCCAGGAGAGGAATGGCAGGATCATAGGGTAGGTCCATTTCTAGCATTCTGAGAGTTCTCCAGACTGTTCTCCACAGAGGTTGGACCAATTGACATTCCCACCAGCAGTGCAGGAGGGTTCCTTTGACCCTACAACCTTTCCAGCAGGTGGGGAGCTGGGGGCTCAAAGTGGAATACTTGTGCGGGTCCTTGCACTTAGTACTATATGTGTGCCTAATTGGGTGTGCCACCTCCCACCACTGACCACCCTTCATTTCAATATTTTGTGCTTTGCCCATTTCCCAGATGGATAGACTGAACTAGTGAAAGCCAGTTGATTTTCTGAAAACATAAGAATGTGGGGGGGGGGGACTGGAACTGGGGTCACTTGTCTCAGTTCCCCAGCTAGGACATTTTAACCTTTTGCTTTACCCATGTATCTTCTATAGAAGGGACAGATTCAGCCAGCATGCCTGGGCCCTCAACAGAGCCTGATAAACCTTGGTAAGGAAGGGGTTGACATACTATGAAAATGATCTCAAGGTAAGATAAGCAAATAAATAGCATCAGTGACATGTAATGAGTGTTTAGAAGATGTCACGAAAAGCACAGAGGGTGCCAGAAGGAATCAACTTTGTTGGCCTGGGGGAAATGATTTTCAGACAAGCTAGCACTCCAGGAGTTAATTAGAACTCTAGTTTTAGGAACATGCACAGCTCAGCCCACCACGCCTTTGAGCAACAGAGAAGTCATTCACTACACGGTTTTCATATTAAGCCACCTGTTTGGGCACCAGGGTTATCGCAGGGGCTCAAGGCCTGCATGGATTCACCATCCCAAACAGGTTATTTTGGGGGGAGGGGTGGGGAGGAATAGATGGTGAGAAACAGAGATAGGAACAGAAAGAGAAAAAGAGAAAGAGAGACATCTGCAGCCCTGCTCTACTGCTTGGGAAGCCACCCCCCTATGCAGGGGGGAAACTGGGGGCATGAGCCCTGATCTTTGTGCATGGTAATATGTGCACTCTACTGAACAAGCCACTGTGTGGCTCCCATGTTGCCCCTTTCAGTTATTGGCTGACTTCCTTGGGTTTCCCAGTGGGCTAGCCTAGAAATTTCCTTCAATCCACGCTTAACCCATTCCTGCCTGAGGTACCTTGGCAGCCACCCTCAGGCTGCCAGGCAATATTGAAGCAACAGGGCATGGGGGAATGTAGCACGCTCTGCCAGCAGAGGAGTGTTTTATGATGATTAAAAAAACATTATTCCTTAAAACAACAATCAATATTGGTAATTACACACCGAGGCCCATCAGCTCTGTGCTGTGAAGGGTGCACCATTATTGTCAAGAATACTTGATGACTTACCTCTGGTTTTACAGTCTGGGCTTCATCCTATTTAGACTCCATCCTAAATATTAGTGGAGAAATAGAAAAGGAGATAGTGGTAGCGCCAACCCCCCCCCACCACCACACACACACACACACACACACACACACACACACGCACACGCACAAAACGTCAAACTTGGTTGTGCTTCATTCCCCCAAGTACCTGCTTCTCTGCAGGCATGGGACAATCTGATGGACCTAAACTGCTTCAGACACTGAGAATAAAGAGGAACTCAGGGTCTTCTGGATAGAAGGTTAGATGCTTGGAGAGTCAGTCCAACACCCAATCAGGTCCTAGTACGTGATAATGTGTGTATTCAACCATGTCCACTCAACCAGGTGCACCACCACTAGACCCAGTTTGTTTTTTTAAATATTTATTTAATCTAATGAAAAATACAGAGGTGGGAGTCGGGCGGTAGCGCAGCGAGTTAAGCGCACGTGGCGCAAAGCGCAAGGACCGGCGTAAAGATCCCGGTTCGAGCCCCCGGCTCCCCACCTGCAGGGGAGTTGCTTCACAGGCGGTGAAGCAGGTCTGCAGGTGTCTGTCTTTCTCTCCCCCCTCTGTCTTCCCCTCCTCTCTCCATTTCTCTCTGTCCTATCCAACAACAACAATAAAACAAGGGCAACAAAAGGGAATAAATAAATAAATAAATAAAATCTTTAAAAAAAAAAGAAAAGAAAAATACAGAGGTATATATGGGGAAAGAGAGAAAGGGAGAGAGAGGGAGAGAGAGAGAGAGAGAGAGAGAGAGAGAGAGAGAGACCAGAATACTGCTCAGCTCTATTTTATGGTGGTGCTGGGGATTGAACCACAGAGCCTCAGGCATGAAAGTCTTTTTCAGAACCACCATGTTGTCTCCCCACTCCCCCCCCCCCCCCACCTTGCCTTTGCTTGTATTTGATGTCTCCCCTGACTTGGTTTTGAATTTGACTCACCTTTGGCAGGGGCGTCATGAACTTCCACCACTGGACACTCATTACTTTGAATCTCCAAGACCTTATTCTGCAGCCTCACCTTCTTCCTTCTCCCTGTCTTCCACTCTCCTTCCCTCCCTTCACACTCCATCTTTTTCTCTTCTGCTTTCTTGTCAACACAAGTAGAGGGAATGATCCTTTTAGTCCTAATTTTATAGTACCAAAATCAAGCCAGTGCAATGCTCTGTAACTTGCTGTTCTCTTAACAATATATCCTAGAAATCCCTCTGGAGCAATAGATATAGATCGAACAAAAACACATTCTTTTTATTAGTTGAAAAGTATTTTATGGCATGAGCGTCCTACAGGGTATTTAGCCATTCCCCAGTTAGGGAGCGTTCAGCTGGCTGGCTTCCACTCACAGGCACTGCAAACTCTCCTGCAATAAACCTCTCTGTACATATACTCTTAAGCACTTAGCTTTCATTTCCATGAGTTAGGTGCCATAAGGATGATTTAGGGCACAAAGTCTATGTATAATTTGAATTTTAATAGATCCTGCCACATCATTGTAGTTATTCACCTTCCCACCAGTGCAGTTTGAGGGTGCTTTACCTCCAGAATCCTTAACCAAGTTACCATTTCCTCTTTGCAAATGCAAACACTTCTGGGAAGGTGTTGCAGTGGCAGTCAAAATAACAGTCCTGGGAGGGGGGTTTAGTTAGCATAATCATTATGCAAAGAGACTCTCATGCCTGAGGCTTCAAAGTCCCAGGTTCAACCCCTCCTTACTAACATAAACCAGAGCTGATGATGTCAGGGTGCTCCCTTCTGGACCCCCAAGCCAGCCCAGCCCTATCTCTCTATGTAAGTGTAAATGATTTGATCTAAAGGTGCAAGGCAGAGCAGAGTGCTGGATCTGTGCTCCTGGTGTAACCTTGCTACTAAGGACCTGGCTGCCTTGGTGCAAGGTATTTCATTTCTGGAATCACCAATTACTTATCTGTAAAACGAGGGAGTAACTTAGACCCTCTCCAACATCCCTACTGGCCTAGGGAGTTAAGTTAGACTCTCTCCAAAATCCTGTTGGCTCAAACAGCAGAGGTTTTGAGCAGGGCTGACAGATGCTAACAGGGCTACAGAGGCATAAGGAAAAGGGAATTCTAATAAGTGTAGAAGGTGAGGTTACAAAGGGGGGAGGACGAATTTTTTTTTTCTTTAATCACTGAAAGTTATACAAGCTACACTAATGTTTTTGTACATAGAGTACTAAAGCAATAAATTTGAAAGAATTCTGTTAGAACACTTGACCCCACAATCCCTGCCATATATTAAGGGGTTGAGGTTTCAGAGGATTTACATGCAGTTGAGAAACTAAGGGCAGGTGGGAACTGGGAAAACATTTGGTTTCTTCTTTTAGCAGCTTAGGGCAAATGCACAAATCATCTTGGAGCATGTATTTAAGAATGACTTGTTGGGCCAGTGGAATAACTAACTCACTTGAATAGTGTGCTGCTTTGTCATGTACACAACCCAAGTTAAAGTCCAGCTCCTACTCTGTCTCTCTCTCTCTCTCTCTCTCTCAAAAAGAAAAAGAATCACTTCCAAATTCTGACATTTAGACACTGTCAATGATAGGCATTGAGCCATCTTCTCTGAAGATGTATACAAGGACACATGTGGTAGGGCCAAGTGGTGGTGCATCTAGTTAAACACACATATTAATGTGTGCAAGGGCCCAGGTTCAAGCCCCTGGTCCCCATCTGCAAGGGGAAAGCTTCTGTCTCTTTCCCTTCCTATCTCCCTCCCCTCTCAGTTTCTCTATATCTCTAGCCAATAACAAGTAAATAAAAATATATATTTTTAATATTTATTTATTCCCTTTTGTTGCCCTTATTGTTGTAGTTATTATAGTTGTTGCCATTGTTGGATAGGACAGAGAGAAATGGAGAGAGGAGAGGAATACAGAGAGAGGGAGAGAAAGATAGACACCTGCAGACCTACTTGTGGAGTGACTCCCCTGCAGGTGGGGAGCCGGGGTCTTGAACCAGGATCCTTACACTGGTCTTTGTGCTTTGTGCCACATGCGCCTAACCCGCTGCGCTACTGCCTGACTCCCCAAAATATTTTTTTTAAATGAGGGAGAATGTGGAGAATTCTTTAGTTATTGATTCTGATCTTCTCAGCTTCTCAATGAAGTGGTATTCACAAGGCACATGCTGGGATTAGATTTCAAATGTCTGGACCATTTCCTATACAAACCACCTGTTTCAAGATTTTATTTTTCCACATTATACAAGCAGCCCATAATCTTTATTTGTATTTGAAAGCATTAACAGAAGTGTAAACACCCCCTAGACATTTAAAACTATTTTTTTATAATACAAATTACTAGGCATGCTTATATGTATAGTTTTTTTATTATTATGATCAAGACAGAGAGAAATAGGTTAAGAGGGGATGAAAGGAGGTGGAAGAGGAGAGAGAGAGAGGACTTGAAGCCTGCTCCACCACTTATGAAGCTTCCACTGTGCAGATGGGGCCTTGGGCCCTCCAGTGTGGTAACCTGCACACTTTACTGGCTGCACTGTTTGCCAGGCCTCTGTGTATAGTTTGTATTCTTGTTTATTCCCACTTAGATGTTAAATAACATTGGCATTTTTCTACTTCCCCAAGTTAGAATAAGACTTTGGGTCTAGCCATACACATCAAAGGCTGATGGAGACTCTAGAAAGAGAACAGGAAGTGCTTCTGCTCACTTTTTTTTTCTTTCTTTCTTTCTTTCTTTCTTTCTTTCTTTCTTTCTTTCTTTCTTTCTTTCTTTTTTCGCCACTAGGGTTATCACTGGGACTTGGTACCTGTTCAACCCCACCACTTTCAGTGATCATGTTTTACTTTCCTCTGGCTAGAGGGTGAGAGACAGGGAGAGACAGAGAGGCAGTGAGAGACACAGAGAAGGAGAGGAATAGGGTAGGTACCCTCTACCACTCTTGAAGTTTGCTCCTGTGGCCCCTCCCATGTGGTGGCTCAAGGCTCATGCAGGGGGCCTGAAAGGTTATGTGTAAGTTCTACAGGGTAAGGAGGCACCTGCCTACCCCGGAAATGTTTACTTTGAAAAGCAAAAACTTCAACCACGGTTGAAATGAGGTCCATGGCATCTAGGACTCTTACAGTCAAATGAATCCTTCATTCCTGAGGGAAAAGGGGAGGGGCCAGGTGGCTGAGCACCTGGTTGAGTGCACATGTTACAAAGTACAAGGAAGGATCCAGGTTCGAGCTCCCAGTCCCCACCTGGGGGAAAGCTTCATGAGTAGTGAAGCAGGGCTACAGCTGTCTCTTTGTCTCTCTCCCTATCATTCCCTTCCCTCTCGATATCTGGTTGTCTCTATCCAGTAACTAAATAAAGATAATAAAAAATATTTTTAAAAAAGAGTGCTAAGAGAAGTACTGAAAGATTGTTTTCTGAGACTGAGATCTTGGGTGGGGGAGGCCCCAAGAGTCCCCCTTTCCATGATGCCTGTTTCTCTTGTTTAAAGAAGACAATATGATTATCAAAGACTTTTAGGTGGAGGTCTGGTTTGTTTCTCTGTGAAAGACTTGAAGATAACAGGGTGACTGGGTTGAAAATATCCATTTAGAAAATACTACTTTTTTTTGGGTGCCATTTAATTTTGAAAGCAAACATAAGTGAAAAATATCTTGAAACTAATGTGATTCCCAAATAAGATTAAGATCACTGTGACTATTCAATTTAACTTTGTTATTTGGGAATTATTTTTCAGCCCACAATCAGGCTTTTTCAGCTGGAAAAAGCATAACATCAATGTCTACCTTGGCATTAGGTTTTTGCTTTCAATTTAATAGAATCAAATAAAATACTATAGACAAAAATGCTTGGTAATCTACCAAATACTAATTGGGTGTGACCAACAATAATGTTTCTTACTAGACTTAGACTTCTTTCCTACATTTTTATTATTCGGGGCTTCTAAAGCATGCCTTCTACATCTCCAATCAATTTCTACTGAGTATTAACAATGCCTCAGGGAGAGAAGGAAGGGGATCAGGTCACATGATCCACAGATGTCCTTATGCTGGAGATCAATGAGTAAGGGTAACAAGATTGGTGATACTTCATGAGTTTAAGAACGTGACAGTGTGACACTTAGATGAATGCCCATGGCTTTCTGAGCCATCTCTCACACACAGCCCATATTAGATACATTGCCTGTATGGGAAGCTTAAATAGCTTAATACCTGATGTATCATCATGGTTCATTAATGATTGCTGTTGTGCTGGTTTTGTGTTTTTTAGTCAGAGAGAGAGAGAGAGAGAGAGAGAGAGAGAGAGAAACTATAGCACTGAAGCTTTCTTCAATGCATTGGAGGCCAGACTCAAACCTAGGACAGTTGTACAAGGCAACCCAGCACCCTACCCAAGCGAGCTATTTTGCTGGCTCAGTAATAACTTGACTGTTACTTGACTGTTACTCATAGTGCCATGATAGAGGCCAATTATCACGTACTTTCCCTGATCACAGAAATTAAATTCAGACTAACCAGTGGAGAGACCTTAGCCTACAGAATCTTATTTCTCTATGTATTTCTTTTCTTTTCTTTTTTTTGCCTTCAGGCTTATTGCTGGGGCTCAGTGCCTGCAATATGAATCCACTGCTCCTGGAGGTCAATTTTCCCCATTTTTTTTGTTTGTTGCTCCTATTGTTATTATTGATATTGCTGTTGTAGTTATCGGATAGGACAGAGGGAAATTGAGAGAGGAGGAGAAGACAGAATGGGGGAGAGAAAGATAGACACTTGCAGACCTGCTTCACTGCCTGTGAAATGACACCCCCTCCTGCAGGTGGGGAGCTGGGCGTTCGAACCAGGATCCTTAGGCGGGTCCTTGTGCTTCACGCCATGTGCACTTAACGCAGTGCGCTATTGCCCAGCCCCCTCTCTATATATAATTTCTTTATGGTTCCAATAGTACTAAGTTCTTTAATTTTTTTTTTATTTATTTTAACGAAAGAGATTGCAGTGGAAGAGAGAATGTCCAGGCAAAGAAAGAGTTAACTAACCAAACTGTAAGGAGAGAAGCCCCAGATAACAGGAAACCTTGAGAAAACTACCCCTCCCCCAAATGGTATATCTTTTTTTTTTTAAGATGCTTTTTTTTTAAATTTTTTATTTAAGAAAGGATAAATTAACAAAACCATAGGGTAGGAGGGGTACAACTCCACACAATTCCCACCACCCAATCTCCATATCCCATCCCCTCCCCTGACAGCTTTCCCATTCTCTATCCCTCTGGGAGCATGGACCCAGGGTCATTGTGGGTTGCAGAAGGTAGAAGGTCTGGCTTCTGTAATTGCTTCCCTGCTGAACATGGGCGTTGACTGGTCGGTCCATACTCCCAGTCTGCCTCTCTCTTTCCCTATTAGGGTGGGTCTCTGGGGAAGCGGAGCTCCAGGACACATTGGTGGGGTCTTCAGTCCAGGGAAGCCTGGCTGGCATCCTGATGACATCTGGAACCTGGTGACTGAAAAGAGATTTAACTTACAAAGCCAAACAAATTGTTGAGCAATCATGGACCCAAAGCCATGTGGAGTAGTGGAGAGGAAGTGTTAGGGGAGGTACTCGCTGCAAACTCTAGTGTACTTCTGCTTTCAGGTATATATTTTGCAGTAGTTTATGGATATCTTATGGGGACACTTCTAAGTGCTAAAGCTAAAATTTCCCAGGTACATCTATGCAGAAAAAGATAACATTAATTAAGGCAACAGACCCTGAGCAATGGATCCAAGTCCACTCCCTTACCCTTGCAGCCTCTGCTTCTGTAATGATGCTTTCTGCTCTCAGTCTGCACCCTCTATATAAACTTGAACTGTCTCTTTGTTCAGGGCACAGAATTCTTTGATAGCATGAGCTCTCAAGAACTTGCTGTGGCCCATTAACCTTAGTCAAGTTTCCCTCCTTACTTTGACTCTATCAGTTGGTTTGATTTCTGATCCCACAGCAAGATACAGAGAGAAAGGTATAAGGAGAGAGAACAGAGCACTGCTCAGCTCTGGCTTATGGTAATACTAGGGATTGAACCTGGGGCCTGGGAGTTTCAGGCATGAAAATCTTTAGCAGAACCATTAAACTATATCCCCAGTCCCTAAATTCTTTTTCAGTTTAATCCAAGAAGAAAATTAATATCTTTGTGAATAATCATGAAATTGGGTAAATACTGATTCTAAAATATCAGTCATATCATGAGACTCTGAATGTTTTCAGCTCTTACAAGAGCCAGCAAAGTATCTGAAAGCGAGGAATTAGGAGGAAAAACTGGGGCCAGAAACAGTTTTGGAGTGGGGTAGGGGTGGCTGGCTCTGTCTTATATTTACTTGGTGGGGAGAAGTCAGTGTTCTGTCTTTGGCTTGCACTGAGCCAGCGCTGGACTTAGAATTCCATTCTATATAGTGCTTTCCTGATTTGTTATCCTACTCTGTCTGATTTCAACTCGGAGGGCTGCTCTGACTACAGGAGCCTCCTTCACCACCTCCCCCCAGCCCACCCCCACATGCCTCCAGCAGAGGATCTGTTAAGTTTGTGGGAGGGAAGTTGCATCTGAGGTCAGGCTTCATCCAGACTGGCTGTGGTCTCTCAGGAATTGAAGCCTTGTGTTTCTGAGCAACGCAGCAAATGAAGCTGGGGATAGAGGGGTGGAGTGGGGCAGGCACTGAGGTCAGAGCCGAGAAAGGAAGAGAGAGAAAGAGGCAAATAGAAATCACACAGCACCCGTGTTGAGCTGTAATCTAACATGACTTTCCCCTCTGTTGGCAAAGGGGGGCCTGTGATGTTAACATTCATTATCATGTCATATTCGATTGACTGCCAGAATTTATTATACTTTCTGCCGCCACGTGCAGAATACTGACAAAACCCATTCCCTTGCCCCAGAAAGGTCTCTGCTTTCTAATCTTCACAGAATAACAGGGAGGTGGAAGGCCATCAATACCAGAGTAATGAGTGTCAGAGAGAGGCCAGCCTGCAGCACCTTCATTCCAGAAGCAGCAGGGGAAGGAGGGATGAGCAGGGGGTGGGGTGGGGGTGGGGGATGCCAGCCAGCCACAGGGTAACAAAGCAATTTAGCTGGGCTGGGCAAGCGGGTGTTTAACCAGGCACAAGAGAGTGTGTGTGTATTGGGGGGGGGGGTGTCACAGGATGCTTTGCTGCAGGTGAGTGGGTGCAGGGCATAAGCCTTGTGACTTCATTGGCCCTGCACTTTTGTATGGAGGCCAGGGATGGAGGAAGGGGACAATTCACAGCCACCACTCAAAGTGATCAACAAGTGGATACAGAGTCCAGACACTTAGCAAAGTTAAATCTTTAACTCCTAGACTCTGTACTGAACATCCCCTGAGGACCAGAGAATGTGCTTAGGTCATCAAAATACAGCTCTCTGGCTAGGGGCCCGAAACAGACAGTTAGGGAGTCACTGGACTCTTGTGTTAAATTTGGGAATGATGGCATCTTACTGAATCCCTGGAACTTTTCTTTTCTTTTCTTTCCTTTCCTTTCCTTTCCTTTCCTTTCCTTTTTTTTTTTTTTTTTTCTTTTTTTGGACCAGAACACTGTTTAGCTATGGCTTATGGTAGTAATGGGACTGAACCTGGGACCTGGGAGCCTCAGGCATGAGCTTCTTTTTTTTTAATTAATTTTATTTTTTTAAAAGAGAGAGAGACAGAGAGAAACACCAGAGCACTGCTCAACTCAGGTTTATGGTGGTGCAGGGGATTGAACCTGGGACTTAGGAGCCTCAGGCATGAGAGTCTGTTTGCATAACCATTATGCTGTCTCCCCGCCCAGGAATGAGCTTCTTTTGCAGAAGCATCAAGTAGTCTCCCCAGCCTATTCCATGGAACTACTAAAGTCACTATTTAAAACTACTTAGGACTGGGAAAGTGTATATCCAATAGGTTGTGAGCCCCATCACCAGTTGGGGATACCAAGGAACAAGAAATGGGGGAAATTCAAGTGCTATGGTGTCTCCCCCTCTTTGTGTTTTTCGCTCTCATATAAAAAGAATAAACAAGTCAATCTGGAAATAATATTTTTAAAAAATACTATTTAAGACACTGAGTAAATGACGTTTAAGAAGACAAGATCAGGGGCCGGGTGATGGCGCACCTGGTTGAGCGCACAGGTTACAGTGCGCAAGGAGCCAGGTTCAAACCCCAGACCCCATCTGTAGGGGGAAAGCTTTGCAAGTGGTGAAGCAGAGCTGCAGGTGTCTCTCTTTCTCTGTCCCTCTCTATCTCCCCCTCCCCTCTAGATTTCTGTCTGTCTCTATCCAATAAATAAATAAAGATAATAATAGAAAGAAAAGATCTGTGTCCTCAAAGTTGTCACAGAGTAAATAAGTGTGTGTGTGACTGGGAGTGGGTGATGGCGCACCTTGTAGAGCACACACATTACAGTGCTCAAGGACCCTAGCTCAAGTCCCCAGTCCCCACTTGCAGTGAGGAAGCTTCACAAGTGGTGAAACAGTGCTGTAGGTCTCTCTCTTCCTCTCTCTCTCTTTCTCTCTGTTCCTATCCAAAATAAATGCATGAATGAGCAAATAAGAAAATGAATAATGTGTGTGTGTATGTGTTTTGCCAGGGACTGAATCCAGGATCTCACATATATGCTACTACTGCTGAGTGACCTTTTTCTGTGGATGTTTTACATTCTTTATTTCACACAGAGAAAAAGGACAGAGGGGAGAAAGACAGACAGGCAGGAAGAGACTCAATAGCTCTGTTCTAGCATCAGTGGAGCTCTTTTAGTACAATTCATGGCATTCCCATGTGGCCTCTGGGTTTGAACTCAGTGACTAGGGTTTAATAGTGTTTCTTTTCTACCCAGCAAGTTATCTCCTGTCCCTGAACACTCATTATTTAAAGTTTTGTTTTCTTATCGGGGCCAAGAGGAAGAAGGGGAGAGGAAGACAGAGACACACACAGAGAGAAAGAGATAATGAGAGAATGGGAGTCAGAACATTTGTGTTGCCAGGGATTAAACTTGGGGCCTCATGACTGAAAGACGTGAATTCTCTAACTGCACCCCCTCACCCCAGTCCTTAAAGTATTGGGCTGTTGGAAAAATCATGACACACTTTTGCGTAGAAAACATAGAAATATATGTCATGATTTTTCTGACAGCCCAGTAGATTTCCATCAGCATAATAACAGCTAGTAATTCCATGGCACCCATGTCAGAAAGAAGGTACCAAGAAATGGGATGCACTTTGGTCCTCGGAGAACTGGGTGAGATGGAGGGGGAGGCAGTAGACTTTTCCAACACCTCTTAAACTTTAGCTACTTGTCCCCCAGCTTATTGTGGGAGGCAAGATCAGAGCAAGTAAGTTATTCCCTGATTTAAGGTAACTGTATCTTTGAAGAGATGAAAAACTAAAGGCTAGAGCTGAGTCCTGGTATGAATTGCTAAGGCAACAACTCTAACATGGATACTTGCTGTTTCACAGTTGCAGAAACAAAATTCCAGAGTGCTTTCTGCTTTTTTTATATTTATCTCAGCCCTAAAGAACATATGAAGCATCTAAAATATCCTTGATGGGGGTCCAGGGAGATTCAGTATTTTAAATTTTGAAAGGATAGCTCTCATATGGAAAGCTGGGGTTTTATTTCTGTGAGAATGATTCAGATTTGTTGGGGCTCTTCGGATGGGTCAGCTGAGGTAAAGTTATTTTATCAGTTTCCTGTAAACTTAAGGGTACATTTACATCTTCACTTGTATAAATTGAAAAAATCATTTGCACACACATTTGCATACTGCAAAAGCTCTGTGTACACAAGATGAAATTATTCAGTAGCTCCAATATGTAAGTTGTATGTAACAAGTACCAACAATGTGGCATTGTGAGAAGAGTTCAGGTTTGGAAACCTCTGAAGCAGAATTTTCCATTCATCATATTAGCTTTTTAAAAGGCTTTTTGAGCCTCACTTTTTTTTTAATGTATAAAAAGAGGCAAAATAATAGTGACCTCACCTATCTCTTGTGTCATCCCTCAGAAAATTAAATAACAATTTCACATTTTGTCTGGTACACAGAAAGTGTGCAATGTAAATGTATTCTTTTGCCAAGTCAGGATTGGGGGCCAAGTGAGCTGAATGTACAGTGCTGTCCTTGACAGAATGGCCCACAACTGTGAGATAAAAATTAGCAAGCCCAGAAGCATGGACTGACTCTTCCCAGTGTTCTAGGGAACTGTCATCATTCTCAGAGTCTTGCTTCTTTTTTTTTTTAATGTATTATTTTATTTGTTTACTTATTTATTTTTAGCCAGAGGCTCAGTCCTGGTCTATGGTGGTGCTGGGGTTGAACCTAGGACTTCAAAGCCTCAGGCATGGAAGTCTTTTGCATAATCATTATGCTAATTCCCTAGCCCTTTACTTCCTTTGTTTAAAAGTAAGGTTCCTGTGTCCAGAGAAGAATTTGCAAGCTCTGGAACTCTCCATGTGTTTTCCTCTCTGTGGCTACTTCATGTTCACCTGAACAAACCCAGTCTTCTCCTTGCTTCCTGTGTGGCTATGATTAGAGCAGCTGAAGGAACCTGTAGAAAAAGAGCCATGGCCATGTTGTGCTAGTTGGAATCTTCAGACAGTAGAAACCAAGATGCAGTTGGAAGTGGGTTAAGAAGGAGCAATGCTCTAAAAGACAAATCTGAGGAGGGGATGTAGCACCTGGGTCCAGGATATAAAGAAATCCACAAGACACCAAAGGTGATGTAAGAGCAAAGAGCCTTTATTACTGGTGCCAGGGATGGACACTCTGGTTCACTAACACAGTAGTGGCCAAAAATGTCCGACCCTGACTTGAAGTTTCAGCCCTCTTAAATAGGAATCAGCCCCCTGGGTCTACGTGACTCAGGGCAGGTTTCCTATCCTAATTTTGGGTAAACTTTACAACATCAAGTTATCACAAGACAGTTTATCCAGGGGCTTGTGGTGGTCTTTGACTAATGGTCACCTCCCTTCCTGTCTTCTAGGCTATTATCTCATTTCAGTTCCTTATCTTTATTGTCTGGATGCTTTCCTCTTACTCAAGGCCTTGTCCCTTAGCCCTCAATTCTTTCTCTCAGGAGGTGCCCATTAACCCTTTTATTTCTGGAACAATATTTTTACCTTCTAACAGGGAGGGGCAGGTGAGGAAGACTTTAGGAGTGTGGGGCAAGTGGAGTCTATGCAAGAGAGACAGAGATGCTAGATTATGCTACAATTCTGAGGAAGTCATGCCCAGACCTATGATGAACCCATGAACTATTTCCAAGTGGAGGCCCTTTCAAGGCTCACTAGTGGATGAGGAGCTACCCTAAAGGACAAAACTTTGGTTTAGTTGGTCTCTTTAGAGCCTGAACACTGCACAGGAAAGCTATTTGCTAACCTGTTTTCTAGCTCACTGTAAGTTTGATGGTATCCTACTTACTCATTTTCCTGTGGCTATTATGTGCCCCTATGCTCTGTATTCCTTTTAAAAAAAATTAGTCATTTAATAATGGTTTATAAGATTTTAAGATTACAGAATAATGGTTTCACACCACACCTGCTACCAAAGTTCTGTGTACCATTTACTCCAACAATCCCCATAATTCTCACAAAATCTTAGAGACAGTTGACTACTTTTACAATTTTGTGTGTTTCAACTGTTTATATTCCTTATATGAATGAAACCATTTGGTAGTTCTCATTTACCTCCTTATTAGGAAAGTATAGCCTTAGTAAAAGCATAATCACCTTCAGTTCTATGTATTTTATCCAAAAGGATATAATATCATCTATTTAAAACTGCAGAGTAGTATTCTTTTGAATATATAACCCATGATTTATTTATTTTTTTTCTCCAAGATTATCTATGGGATTCAGTGTCAGCACTATGAATCCATAGCTTCTGGTGGCCATTTTTTTTTTTTTTTTGGATAAGACAGATAGAGATTGAGAGGAAAATACAGAGGGAGAGAGAAAGACACCTGCAGACCTGTTTTGCCACTTATAAAGCATCTCCCTGCAGGTGGGGAGCCAGGGGCTCGAACCCGGATCCTTACACAGATCCTTGTGTATAGTACTATGTGCACTTCACTGGGTTCAATCCCACTTGGCCCCGTAACCCATAACTTCTTTATCCAGCCTTCTTCCCATGGGCATTTAGGTTGCTTCCTAATTTACTATTGTGAATAATCCTCTGCTCTCCATATAGAAGTTAGTCAGGTCATTCCTCTGCTTGAAATCTTCACTAGTAATGTTAACATCTAGTGCCCCTAAACCTAGTGTTTTAAAGAACTATTGTAGACTGAATGTTTATGCTTCCCCACCTCAAATTAATATGTTAAAACCCAACCTCCCAGTGAAATGATAATAGGCGATGAGGCTTTGGGTGTGTGTATGAAGATTAGACAGAGTTTCCTTGGTGGAACCCTCGTTAGGGTCACCAGAGAACTTGCTTCCTCTCTCTGTTCTCTACCATGTGGATTAAGAATTCTTGTTCTGTAATCTTGAAGAATTCCCCCACCAGAGCTAAGATATGCTGCTATCCTGATTTTGGACTTACAACCCACTGAGTCTTAGACATTTTTATAATATCCTGAGCTAATTAATACAGGCAGCAAGTAAGCAGAGTGAGGCAATGCTTGCTTCCTTTTTACTCAGCATAGACTGATATCAGTCAGTAGTATTCAGCTTGAGACTCATCTGTTTGTTCCAGAGGGTCCAAGATAACTTCAATGTCATACGTGGGACCTTGGTAACTAAGATTTAAAGATCATACTTCCTTAGTCCCAATCCAATTGGGCTTTCTCCTCACCATGCAACCACTCTGCATTATCTTCCTAGCAGGATCTTCACATGGGAACTCCTAGAGGACAGAGTAGAAGCTGAAAATTCTTCTAAAGCCTGAGTAACAGGTGACCTAGCATTGCTACTGCCATAAAATACTGTCACATGTTAACCCAGATCTAAGGGGAGGAGAAACACATTTCTCATCACACTGGGAGAAGCATTAAAAGATTGGTGGCCAGCTTGAATCCACCATGCTCAAAATGGAGTTAGGATTCCTTTTTATGGAATACATTGCCCTACATGATGTCTTTCCACCATTATAACTTCCTCTGCTCATCCTATTCTAGTCATCTCAGCATCCTTGATGTCCTTGGAATACTTCTCAATTCAAGACATTTGCACTTACCAGATAGTCTCTAAGTTACTCATGCCAATTTCCCCTTCTTCATCCAGGTATCTGCTCAAATACCATTGTTTAGAGAGGTCTTCTGTCACCCCATCTGTCTCCCTCTCTCTTCCTATAGCCCAGGCAATTGCTCGTTAGAATTCAACACAACACCTGACCTTATGCTGTTGATGATTTGTTCTCTATCTACCTGTCTATAAATGGAAAGTTTTCTCTTTCACTCACCACTGAGTGGGGGATATTTGCAAGACCTTCAGCAAGTGCCTGTCAAGTCTTGAGGAAATCAAGTAACCCACCTGACTTCGAGGAGTCTAGCAGTGAAACTGGGAGACCAGGTATAATACAGTGAATAGTTACTCTACCCAGGAATGCACCTTGTTAGAACGACTTGACTTGACTTGTATTTATTTCCTATAATTGCAAGTGGGAATCAAGGGAAAGAAAAGTCCCAAATGTAGTGATAGAAAAGAGGCTCCGGAGGCTTCCTCCCACTCACTGAACTTGGCATCCCTCAGTGCTTTCTATTTGCCTTAAGTACATCAATATAGTGGAAGCATGTGTATAAGGGTAGAATTCCAGGTTTGCAAATGCTCTTATCTTGTAGTGGTATCATCCAGGTTGAGGTGGAATGTTCAGAGCGAGTACTTATTATTGAGAATTCTAGGATGAAAAATGAATTTAAAATACCATGGGTCTGTCAACAGATTGTTTCACTCTTCATTAAATTCCCAGCACAGAGCCTGATGCCAGCCACATAATAGGCACTCAATAAATATTATTAAAATAATGAATTCTTGGGGGAATTGCATGTGGGGCTTCTGTTGAATTTTAATGTGAGACTTGATGCTACTGTTGAGAACCCTGGCCAAATCTAAGCAGCTGGAGAGAGAGAGAGAGAGAGAGAGAGAGAGAGAGAGAGAGAGAGATGGAGAGAGAATGAGAATGGAGAGGGAGGAAAGGAGAGAGAGAGCAGGAATAATAGCTCACTGGGTAGGATGTGTGCCTTGCATGTAGCCCACGGTAGAGCCCCAACACCACATGGGGAGTGCTGTGGTTACACTGGGGGAAGCTCCAGTGTTGTGGTGTCTCTCCCTATTTATCATCTATTTATCTCTATGCCTGTCTAACTATCTATCTGTCTGTTTCTATATGAATGAAAAAGTCAACCCAGAGATAAGCAATTATTCATGCCACCCCCACCCCCAAGTGAAATTCATGGAGTCTGACTTTCCAGGCAGAACTGGGATGACCAGGGTGGCTACTGAGTCTCAAAAGGAAGTGTAACTAGAGCAGGAGACTGTTCGTCCTGCACTTGATTTTTCCCTTGCTGCACACTGCTGACTATCTCTCAAGCATGGCGACTAATAACGTTCATATTTCTGACTTGGGTGGAGAGTTAGGTTCGTGTGATTCATTCATTGACTGAGGAGAAAAGAACTGTTGGCTTAGCTGGTTAAAGCATCCCATTCTGGACAAGTCAACTCAGGTCAAGAGGTGGAATCCAATGAGAACGCAGATGCTCACTCAGATGGAGCTGTGGGATGAAAAGATGGTGCTCAGAGAAGAGCGGGACACTTGTGAGCACATAGTCATGTAGCCATGAAAGTGAAACTCCTCCTTCTGAGGAAAGGTTTTCTTCCTTATGGGCATCCATCCTATCTACACATGATTGTGCCTTTGTCCATAGCTGGCAAAGTCATATGCTTCTTAGCTTATGCACGGGATTCAATTTGACTCAGTTTGATTCTTCTCTTTTCTCTTCTTTTTGTCTTCATTTTATTGATTTATTAGGTGACTCCTACTCCAAGTGTATATCCAGAAGAGAAGAAGACACATATACACAAGAGAGGAAGCCATGTGAACACAAAAGCAAAAATTGGAGTTCACAAAAATTGGAGATCATAAGCTGGGGATTACTTGGAGCCCTAAGCTTTGGGGAAAGGCAAGGAAGGATCCTCCCCTAGAACATTGTGCAGGGACTGGGATGTGCTGAGAAAGTACTTCTGAACCTTGACTTTCAGAATCTTGAAGGAATATGTCTGGTATTTCAAGCCACGTGGCTTGTGCTAATTGGTTACAACAGCCACAAGAAACTATCACTACAGTATACTTTATTGTATTGTTGTTGTCAGTACTTTATCACTCCAGGCCATGTTTTTATTGGGGGAAGGTACCAGGGCCTCATGCATATACAATTTCCATTCCAGTCTCTTCCATCCAGATAGACAGAAAAAGAGAGAGGGACACTATAATGCCAGAAGTTCTTCTGTTCTTATCTGAACTGCAAGCATGGAAAGGCATGCACCCTAACTGATGAACTATCTGTTTGGTCACCTCTTAAGACAATCTTTACTTCATTTTTTCTCTGGGTCCCTTAAGCCAATTTTTAACATTTGTTCTGTGGTTTGCTTTAAAAATAAACAACATTTGTTCATTGACTCAGTTGCTATATCAAGTGCTCTATAGCACTTTAATTATCTTTAAATTTTCCCACAGACTTATGAGTTTATAACATTATTAATTTTTTATGAGAGGAAACCTTCATCATAAAGATTATGTATTTTTTTCTAATCAGAAACATGCTCAACTTTGGCTTATTGTGGTGGTGGGAATTGAACCTGGGACTTTTGGTGCTTCTGGCATGAAAGTCTTTCTGCATAGCCAATATGCTATCTCTCCAGTCAAATTACACTTCTCCAGTAACCCCAGAGTTTGAAAGTGGAGTGATCAGGACTTGAACCTAGGTTATCTGAGTCAAGAGCATGTAGACTTTGAAGTTAAAAATATGCTCCAACTGACTTAACATTTTAGACAAAGACATTTCAGCAAATAAAAATTTGCGTCTTTCTTTAGTGACATACTTGCCAAGGCTAACCTGTGAGGACACTATCTCTTGCATCCAGATCCTTCTCTTACTAAAAATGAACTATTATTCCAGGTTCACCATCTCTCAGCATCTAGGGTTGCTGTTTGCTCATTTCCATGTCCAATGCCTTCCCTTTCTTTAGAATTGATCTCACATGTAAACATAAAGATGGCTTCCATTTGACACACCCTGATCATCCCTTTCCGGTGACAATCTAGTTGTAACAACTAGACTTCTAGACTTCTATTATGTCTATAAAGTTCCTCTTCTCCTAAGACACACTGAGTCACTATGATTCTTTTTTGTACAAGATACCGGAAATCAACCTTTAGACTATTTAATGGAAGACTGCTGACAGTTGTTTTAAAGTTAGTCATCATTGACTTGCTTTCTCTCTCTCTGAAATCTACTGAACATTTAAAATGGACTTTGAGTAAAGGGAAACACTTGTCAAACACACTGACACAGCACTTTTCTTGCATCAAGCTTGGATGGTTGGGATGAATCCTTAACTGACTGTTGCTGTTTCTACAGTCAACATTGATCAGAAACTTGACAAAGCCTTTAAACTTTACACCCCTTCCCTGGGACTCTACCAGGCTTGTTCATATACTTGTGTCATTCTAGGTACCCTGGCTATACTTGTCACTAACAATCCCTTTCCTACCAACACCCTCACAAGAAAAATAAAACATATTTGACCATTCCTAAAATACTGAAGAGGCAACCTAGGAGAGTGGACAATCATAGCCAATGTAAATTTTCAAACACCATTTCTCTTCCAACACACACACACACACACACACACACACACACACACACACACACACACACACACCTCATACCTAGACATCAAAATCTTTAAAAAAAAGTGCATATCCAGTCAAGATTATTTATGTAAATGCTTTCAAAAATGGATTTAAAGATATTTTTCTTCATAGCAGTCTTTTGAGCAGTCTCTATCTTTTTCATCTGTTTTCATCTAAGCTGTGCTTTAATGTCTTAACGGTATAGTTTTATGTGTCACTACTTGGTGCTAGTCACCAGATAAATGCAGCAGAGTGCTGGCATAGATCTTCTTTATGGGGTGTACATATACAGAGATACCTCCACGTCTGAACACGTGCTCCATATTTTTGGAACCCAGAGCTGACAGGAGAAATAATAAACCAACTTTGTAAAGTAACAGATTCCCAATAGTTTAAGGCATTGAAGAAATCCTGACAGCCCTCTTTATTATGATGTATAGACAGCATTCATTTCAGCAGCATTTATTTTGTAACTACCAAGTCCTAGGCACTCTGCTAGGCATTGGGGAGATCACTAAAATAGGGGTCAAGCTTGAGCCTTTTCAAGTATTGAATGGCAGGCACAGGAACAAATGCACAGAAACCAAAACAATGCAGTCATTTAAATGAAGTGGCTTGTGTGCACAACAGTGGAGAGCAACCAACCTTTTCCAGGCAGAAGATCAATCTACATATAAGGGCACAACCAGACTTAGTGTCTCCCTGAGCAGAAAGAGTTAACCTAGGGAAAGTGAGCCTGGAAATAGCATGTATTCTACCTGGGGGGGGGGGGGGGGGCAAAAAGGCTGTAAGTGGGCAACAATTTACTCTGTGCTTATTTCTTCCTTAAGAAATGAGAATATTACAAGCAATGGTGAGCAATGTCTCCTGCTAAGCAAAGTCTCCCTCCAGCTCATGTAGGAGAAAGAAATAATAGAGAGTAACCATGATGGGTCCTGTCAAATATTTGCATTACTGTCATATGGAGCAAAAACCATGCTCACTGAGAGATACCCCAAAGGGTTGTGGTTGGAGCCCAAAGGCAACAATTACAAGGAGGAAGATTTTTATTTCATGTCTGCCTTTGGGGGCAGTGAGCTCACCATCACCAAGAGCATTCAAGCAGAGCTGAACAAACATGCCTGGAGGTTTCTTTAATCCTGTGGGATCTTCACTGGATGCACGCATTGTGCTGGTTTAGAGGGTTGGAAACAAGCAATTAAGTTACAATGGTTGCATCAGGACAGGGGATTCTCACGTCTCTCCTAAAATCTTCAAGTGGAAAAATTCTCCCTTATTATCCACTCAAATTCCTTCTTGGCTCCGGAGGGAAAGAAGTATGAATATTGTCAGTCCAGTCCTACAGAGACGGGAGACGCCGATACTCAGCGAGAGTAACACCAACCTCCCATCAAGGCAAGAGAACACATGACGGTTTCATTAGGAGATGGCAGGGGTTGGCAGAGTCTCAGAAGGAAGGAAGGCAGGAGGGCAAGGCCAGTGTTTATTTATAAAGTCAGATTTTTACATACAGTGCCCGCCAAGGATTTAGTGCCATGCTTCCACTGAATAAATCCCTCCAGTGTCAGAGACATAAGATGTTGTCAAGCTGCCTGGGAGACAATGTGATCATAAAGTCTCAGAACTGAAATACCTCCAGTCACCTTGGTAAGAAAATAATCCTCTCTCAAGTGATGCTTTGAAGTTTAATGGAGTTGCTCCCCATCCAGTAAATGAAACCCGAAGTCATCCGCGGCAGTGGTGCGCTGCTGGAGTTAGGCTGCCAAACTGAGGGAGGAGGCTGCTTTCTCTCCTGCTCTGGTCCCCTCCAGGATGACCTCAATCTGCTTTTATAGCCCAATTCCCCATTAACTGTCCTGCATGGAACGGATGCCTCAGCCAAACTGCCTGGGAAGGCCGTGAAGATGAGTTTTGTCAGGGAAGCTGCCTGAGTGAGGAGCAGGTAGCATCCCCAACCCTTACCTTTAAACCAAGATTTGACTGAGCAAGTAGGAGCAGGTCAGATTAGGGCCAGGCTGGATTTGAAACCATTGATCATCTGTGCACTTGAGAAGGTGGCCAGGGGGAGGAGCCTGGTAGGAACGCCCCATCATGACAGGAAGATGTTGACCATGCCATACTGGAGTTCTCCTGACTTGGGGAATGGGGCTGGAGGGGCATGCCAATGAACTTGAGGTCTGGGAAGGGGTCTCAGGCAGAGCGTATCAACCAGCCTGGGATCTGTAACAGTCCCAGGACTCACACTACAATAGAGATTTCCTGAAAGAGGTTTCAAGTAAATGCCATTTCAATGTGGGCTCAACTTCCAGGACTAAGTCTCATTAAGACAACATTCTGCACAGAACTAAGGGGCCACATCTGGTCCTGTCTTTACCAAGTGCTGGATTCTGGACTCAAATCACCAAGAAGGATCTGACCCCATGGACCCAGCAGTTACATAATACAATGGCCATAGAGATTCTTCAATATGGAGCTTTGTGGGGGTGACAAAAGGATTTAAGTGTGTCAAAACTCACAACATGTAATGAGAACTAGCTACAGTTCATTTTAGGATGCAGTATTGAGTGAAGGAAGCCAGGAAGCCAGGACTGCAGTTTCTTTTTAAGACAGAGTTGTTGATAATCCTTTCACTGGCTCTTAACCCCTTTGGTTCTGAGATAACTCAGTCCTTTCCTTATTATTCTTCATACTGCCCTCAATTGAAAAGAGTTATGTTATTATAAATATTTTGTGCTAAAGGATCTTATTTACCAAAGCACTTCCCCAAAGGACAGCTTTTAGTGCAGCAATTGGTAGCTTAGCTTTTATTATTTTATTTTATTTTTTAGCTTAGCTTCAACTCTGCAGATGGGAACTAGGGGCTTGAACCTGGGTCCTTGTGTATGGCAATGTGTGTGTTCAACCAGGAGTGCCACTGTCCAGCTCCTGGTAGCTGAGTTCTATGGAAAGCAATATTTTCCCTAATATATTTCTTGAATGACTGGTTGTGCTGACATATTTGAAACACATGACAGCCTTGAACACTTCTTGACTCCTACATGAGATGGATGAGGCTGGGTAGATAGACACAAATCAGAAAATAACATATCTGATGGTTTATATGGAAGAATCAACCTTTTTTTCAATTTTTATTTATAAAATGGAAATATGGACAAGACTATAGGATAAGAGGCATAGATTTCCACACAGTGCCCACCCCCAGAGCTCCATATCCAATTCCCTCCCTTGATAGCTTCCCTATTCTTTATCCCTCTGGGAGTACGGACCCAGGATCATTGTGGGATACAGAAGGCAGAAGGTCTGGATTTTGTAATTGCTTCTCTCCTGAACATGGGCATTGGGCAGGTCAATCCATACTCCCAACCTGTCTCTCTCTTTCTGCAGTGGGTCAGGGATCTGAAGAGGCAGGGCTCTGAGACACATCGTGGGATCATCTGCCCAGGAAAATCAGGTTGGCATCATGGTAGCATCTGGAATCTGGTGGCTGAAAATACATATAAAGCAGACAAATTGTTAACTAATCATGAACCTAAAGGCAAGACTATTGTAGATGAAGATTTGGGGTCTCCATTTTGGAAAAAGCTAGTAGGTCTATTTTAGGTATATTCCAAGGAGTCCATGGCTCTACTAGATTTTGCCTGAGCCTGACAGCTGACATGCAGATGGACCCAATGTATTGTCTGGGGATATGGTGTCATAGTTGGAAAAAGGACTAGAAAGCTGCATCAGGGAAGAGAGTAGCTCCTAAATATGGGGAAAATATATAAATACTGTTAACTTTAAACCCCATTGATTTGATCTGGGACCATATTCAGTACAGGAGCCTATGTGACCTCTGTATCTACGTAGATCTGAGCTTGAATTCTGTGGTCATAGCTAGGAACATTCCAGGCTGCACTAATTTCAGGACCCATCTTCTTCGGGTGGTAGAGTATGTTGTCCAACCTCCTTTCAGAGAATGGAACATTCCCTACCATTATTGATCCATATTGAGGGCAAAGTCCTATAGGGTCCCACAAAGGGGTTCATTATGTTGTTACTGTTAGAGATGACCAGTGACAGTGGTGAGAGGGATCTGTTAGAGGTCTAGGCCCATCATGTCTGTGTGGGAATCCCAGGACTCCCTGACTAGGGCCCCAAGTGATATGGTGGCCTGGTAGTGACTAAGGAGTTATCATTAAAATATGCCAGTCTCTTGCCCTTATTCAGCTTTTGTAGTCCTTACTTTGTCTTACAAGGTTAGCTTTGGAGTGTTTGAGGGACTTGTAATGGGACGTGGGTGGGGAGGGCATCTAGGTCCAAGTAGAAACTGTTTCATTAGGTACTTTAAGGTTTCTTTTTACGTCTTTCTACTAGCTTCCTTCATTTATTGACTCACTGCAAATTATTGTGCACTTTTGCTTTAAGGTATATATTTTCCCCTAACTTATGGATACATGTACATCTGCCCTATCTCATGGGCCCTGGTCTGTATCTATGTTTTGGGGTTTTGTTAAGAAGTAAGCCACCCGAAATGGAATTAAAGAGTCCTATGAGCTAGGAAAAGTCTCACCAGAATAATGAAGCTGATAGTTTAACATTTCACACCTAATGTCTCTGGACACAGTCTGAAGTGAAGCATGCCGAGGTGGTACTCATTGCATTGATTAGGCTGGGATCAGCAGATGCAGTATCAGTTGGTATGAATTGAGAGAAGCATGCAGGAAAGTGAGCCGCATCCTAGAGGTTCCAGGCCTGGGAGAACTATGGGCTTTATAGAGAAAGGGGAAGGTTCCTGTTAGGGTTTAAGAAGGTAATAGATAGTTATTGCTACAACCAAATTATTTGGCAATTGGGTTAACTTTGAAAATACCATTGTTAGGATTTGCTGTATCATACAAGACCTAACCATACTTTATGTCCTATTATGCTACTTACCTATACCTTTATCTTATAAAATAACGCCATCAATTGCTTCTGTTCTCCCTAGTAAAGACCCAACCTGTACTGTGGGCAGTGGCTATTAGAGACTGTTTGGCAGGACAGTCAGTGAGTTTGTGATTATATGGCTGAGAAACTAAATCCTAGAAGCCAGGCCCAGAAAGATGTCTTAGTGTCAGAGCACATGACTTATATACCTGAGGCTTCAGAAGCCCCAGATTCATTCCCCAGAACTATTAGGTGCCAGAACTGAGCAGGACTCTGAGGGCTCCTCTCTCTTTCTCTCTCTCTCTCTCTCTCTCTCTCTCTCTCTCTCTCTCTCCCTCTCCCTCTCCCTCTCTCTGTCTCCCTCTCCCTCCCTCTCCCTCTCCCTCTACCTTTTTCTTTCCCTCTCCCTGTCTCTCCCTCTCTCTCTCATACACACACACACACACACACACACACACACACACACACACACACACACACACACACATCTTAAAAAAAAAGAAATCACCAAAAATCAAGTAAGTAAATCCAAGGAGCCCATAATCCTATTATTGGGTTTATCACTCCCATTTCGGACATCTCCCAGTAGGCAGGTCAGGGCAAAGTAGGATGATGGTAGTGAAATTCTTCCCCCTCCCCCCCGCCCCCGTCTATAGATATTTTAGATTTTCCAATTCTTGAATTTGGAGCTTTAGCCTAGTAATTAATGAAACAAAGACAGAGTTCTGAGGGTAAAGGGGATTTGGTGGTAGGAATGGGATTAACAATGTGTTTGGAAGATTAGCCAAGAATAAAGCATTACATCAAGTATCAAATGTGTCCTTCATTTGCCTGGAAAGGGATGTTTTTTGCCTTGAGCCCCAAACAACTTGTTGGCCTTAAAATGTCTATGAGACTTCACTTTTCTAGAAAGATTTTATTAATGGTGGGCCAGTAGTAGAAATATGGAGGAAAAGACTTAATTACAAAACTCAGTCTGTCATGAGAAGACCCAGGTGACTTTATAAGAGAGAAACTTTATTGTGGATAGAACAGCGCTGAACAGAGCCTCAGAATGATCAGGTTTTTCTTTTCCTTCCTTCCCGTAAACTTAAAAAGACAAGGCTAGAATAGGCAGTTGAAGTTGGCAAAGTTAAGATGAATTTTTGCTACAATTACAAAGCAAATGAAGACTCTGAGCTGATGAGTGGTAGGGTAGATTCTGAATGTTGAAAATTTCTCGAGTAAACAAACGGGGGGCCCTTGGTTAGAAGAAAGTTGAGTATTTTATGAGTATGCCAATGACTCTACAACTAATATCATTACCCAAGATGTGTGTGATATTAATGATAAAACACAAGAACTAGAAAACAGGGTCAATTAACATTTGGGGATAATTATAAGAGATTTTTTCAGATATTCTCAATCGTCTTTTGGCATAAACAGATTCTTCACAGATGGTACTTTGGTATCTTCTTGATAAATGATCAATGAATTTCTGTCACTGAAATCTAAAGGATAAATTGGAGCTAATGAGGCAGGGGCTAGGTGGTGATAATGAGCTCACTCTGTAATATCCAGGGAAAGAGAAAACTATGTTTAAAAGCCCAACAGCAATAAAGACCATACTGCTTCCAGCACATTGAACTTATGACACAGTTAAAGAAGAAATGGGTTCATAAAAATTCTTACAATTTCACTTTGACAAAATTAAGCAGTGAAGACCTTTAATGAATTTTTAAGCTGGAAAACATAGTGACATGCTCAGATTTGAAATCTCAGCAGTTAATGATGATGGAAAGTCTGAGACAGGGAGAGCTATTAGGAAACCAGGAGATAATACAGACAAGACATGATGAATATCTAAGGTAAGGCCCTGACTGACAACATGGAAAAGACAAGGAGGATTGAGAAATAGAAAGTACAGTAGGGTCTCACTTGATGATAGTATTAATAAGGTTTCTTCAGAGAAAACACAAGTAGAACCTGAACTGGAATTGGAGTATTGCACCAAAGTAAAAGACTCTGGGGTGCGGGGAGAATAAGGTCCAAAAAGGATGACAGAGGACCTAGTGGGGGTTGTATTGTTATGTGGAAAACTGGGAAATGTTATGCATGTACAAATTATTGTATTTACTGTCGAATATAAAACATTAATTC